>NW_026896508.1:0-227739 GCF_033153095.1 Gastrolobium bilobum | reverse complement strand
GCCGGGTTAAAAGGGTAGGAATATATGGATAGTAGCTCAACAAAAATGAGATTGAAAAACTGATACTCTTTCAATTTAGCACCTTCAACTCAATGGTTTTGTTCCACTAACATTCCCACAGAATTTCGGGAATTAATTCCTTTCAGCCACCTTTTATAAATATTTATCCTTTTTTTTATAAGGGTACAAATAAACTATGCATCCCCTAATCACTTAACTTTTGTGGAGCTTACCTCAATTTCTTTGTTTATTTTCAACACAACAGTAATTCAATCTCAATCAAGGTAAGTCATCTGGATATAAGCTAAGTCATCAATCAGGCCACATGTTATTTATCAACAAAATAAGTTCAGGCTCAAGGGGCTAGCAATGGAAAAATTTCATACAGGTGGGCTATTTTGGCCATAGGCTAATAAGAACAAAATGCCTTTATCATCTCAACCAATGCATGTATTACAGAGAAACAGATCAAGTTCTAGAGTGTTACAACAGTGAGGTCTCTCAACAAGAAATTTTAGTGTTTAAGCTCAAACCTCACAGCTATGGTATCAATATAGACTCAAGAAAATTAACCTTAGACATTATCAGAATTTCATAACATCAGTTCAGACAAACAAGCAATATGTAATCCAATTATACCTATGCAATGTTATGCCAGAATGTCATACAACATGCTTCTTAAAATTCACTCAAGCACATTAACTGGATAAGCACATTTAAACCTGAGAATTTATTTTTTATTTTTAAAAAATAATACAAAATACACAAAATAACTAACTAAAAATAGAAAAAATTTAAAAGAGTTTAGAATATCTCCCCTGATAGAAGAAGTGCAGTTCCAAGGTGCTTTCTGAAAGCCTACCATTTCCAGATTTAAAGAATTGTTGTCCCCAACAATAGTCAAACCAAAAGATGGATGAAAAACCTGCACCATGGAACAAATAGCAGCATATAGGATAAACTATAATGCGCACAATAAAACATCAGAGTGTTTGGGAAATATACCAACTCAAATCAGCTAAATGACCCTAACATCAACCTATGGTCATAATAAAACAGCAAAAGTATCAAAAACATAAACTAAAATAATATACAAGAAATCTCCGACAGCAAGGAGATATAATCAATCCTCCATGTCATCCCCCTTAGCAGCATGAGATGACTCAGCAAATGGAGGATCTGGTGGTACTGTATGCATCGGTGCATGAGATCACCATTCCCAGATTTGATTCCAACCATGAAGCCATGTGAAGAACTCTTTGAAGTATTGTTTTCTCTGAGAGATAGAGTCTCGGTGTCTCTTTTCACAGATTCTCCTTTTGGCGGCCTTCAACCTCCGGTAATCCGCACACATCCTCCAACCAGTATCAAAGAGTTTCACCACTTTCTTTCTCATTACCTTCTTCATTGTAGGATTACGCCTCCTTTGAGGTTTTCTCACATGTTTGACATCATCCTCCATGTCAATTTTGTGGGTACAGAAAGAAGGATCTATACCTTCCAAATCAGAGATAGACCACCAATGGCAGTCTTATGTTCCTTCAGCACTTCAATCAACCTTCTTTCTTGCTCAGAAGACGATCCCTTATTAATGATAACAGTGTAAGTCTCCTTATCACCCAAGAATGTGTATTTAAGAGTTTCAGGAAGCTCCTTCAACTCCACTTTAGGGGCACCATCTTCTTTGTCATCATTTTTTTTTTCAAGAACCTCCAACGCCACATTCTTTTCTTCCTTCAAAGGAACAATATCACGCGCTTCAAGTTCTTCATCAAGCTCTTGACTAGAAGATATTTCTTCTTTCACTACTTGCTCTAGAACATCAAGTTTAAAACAATTGCCTTTGTCAGAAGATTGTTTCATAGAGTCAAAGACGTTGATGGTAATGGTCTCATCATTCATCCTTAACTCAAGCTTTCCATTTTCAACATCAATCATGGCCCGAGCAGTGGCCAAGAAAGGTCTACCCAGCAAAAGAGGCATTTCAGTTCCCCTTTCCATGTCCAACACTACAAAATCTGCTGGAAAGATGAACTTGTCCACTTTCACAAGGACATCTTCAATTATACCACTAGGTTTCCTTAAAGATTTGTCAGCAAGTTGCAAGGAAACCATAGTAGGTTTGAGCTCAGATATCCCCAAAGATTTATACACGGACAAGGGCATCAAATTTATACTTGCCCCAAGATCACACAAAGCTTTGCCAACATTTGTGTTACCAATGGCAATAGGAATATTAAAACTCCTTGGATCATGACGCTTAGGAGGAAAATTCTTCTGTATTATCGCACTACACTCCTCAATGAGTGTCACTGTTTGGCATTCCTGCAACTTGTGTTTTCTTGACAAAAGGTCCTTCATAAACTTGGCATAATTAGGCATATTAGCCAAGGCTTCAGCAAATGGTATATTAATATGCAACTTTTTGAAGATATCAAGAAATCTTGCATATTGCTGCTTCTGAGCATCTTTCTTGAATCTTTCAGAATAAGGTGCCATGGCTCTCACATATTCAGGACTCAACTCAAATTTCTTCTTTTCAGCAACAAACGGTTGCTCTTCTTCTTCACCTTTCTGAAGAGGCTTCTCAACAGTAGAAGGAATTACCAATTCTTTTTCTGGCTCCTTAACCTCCTTAAACTTCTCATCAACTCCTACATTTATGTTTGACCTTTCTGGAGCTGCCACCACTTTACCACTTCGAGTTGTGATAGCCATACAATCTTCTTTTGGATTAGTAATTGTATTACGAGGGAATGTACCTGGAGTTCTATCAGCAATTTGCTTAGCCAGTTGGCCAATCTGATTCTCCAAATTTCTGATAGATGCATTTGTATTTTTGGTATTGGCCCTAGTCTCTTCCATGAAGGCGTTGGAATGTTGAGCCATTTGTCCAACTAACCTCTCCAAATCAGAAGGTTCCTTGGTTTGGATTGGTGGAGGCTGTAGATAGTTGTTTGATGTGAAATCAAGACCAGTGCCTTGAATCTTCCGTTGATAATTACTACCTCCAGCAGAAAAATTCTGACCTCGTTGAACATTTTGCTGCTGAGGTCTCTGATCATACCAGATGCCACTCACTTGCATTTGTTGCGAAGAATCAGAAGCCATCAAAGAAAGACATTCATTAGACTCATGATTGTCCTTGCAATATTCACAAACAACAGCAGCAGCTTGAGCCTGAATACTAGAAAGATGCATCTTGTCAAGCCTTGAAGTCAAGTTTGCTATTTGTTGAGATAATAATTTATTTTCAACTAGCACCACATCATTACCTTCCAGCTGAAGGATACCTCTCTTAGGCTTGGATGACAAACCTTCATTTTCATTTGCAGCCATTCTTTCAATCAGCTCAAGAGTCTCATTTGCCCTCAACGATTTAATTGTGCCACCTGCTGCACCATTCAACACCATCTAAACCTCAGGTTTACAACCATTAAAGAAGATTCTCACCTGATTACCAGCAGACAAGTTATAATGAGGACATATCGTCATTAAATCCTTGAATCTGTTCCATGCTGCACACATAGATTCACCCTCTGATTGAGTGAAATTGGTGATATCATTCACCATCTGATTGTATCTCTCCATCGAGAAGAACTCAACAAAGAACTTCTGAGATAAATAATCTCATGTAGGAATGCTGAGTGCAGGCTGCCTTTCCAATCAACTGAGAGCTTTTCTCTTAACAGCAAAGGGAAACAATCGCAACCGGATTGCATCATTGGACACTTGAGGATGTTTGGTTGAGTCACAGATCATCGGAAATCTGTCTCTGAATCTGTGAGGATCTTCATTCTCCTCTCCTCCAAACTGAGCTCTCTCCACCAATTGAATGTTAGAAGATTTGAGCTCCCAAGTATTGTTAGCAATGGTAGGTTGAACAATACTTAAGTTGGGCCAGTTAAATGCTGGAGTGAGGATAGTATCCATGAATGGATTGTCTGCATCATTATTTTCGGCCATGATTTGTGGTTCTTCCGGAAGAGTCTTTAACTCGTTGAATGCAAGCTTCTTCCGAGCGAGTTTTCTGTTTATCTTTTCAGTCTTTGTAATCTTCAAATCAAATGGGAATTCTGCAGTTTTTCTTCGCATACAACTTAGAAAGGAGATTAGTAGCACTTTTCAAATAAAAATAAAAATAAAAAAATAAAATAAAAGTATTCACAAAATCCAATCTTAAAGATCAAGATTATATGATAAAAGAAACGTCAATCCCCCGCAGACACATTGTTTTTTTTTTTTTTTAAAATAAGATTGCACATTCATCGATGTGTGTATAGTATAAGACAATTATCAGTGATAACATAAGAGTAATAAAATCTATATATATATATATATATATATATATATATATATATATATATATATATATGGGATAAGATATTGTGACACCCAAGTTATGTTACATCCATGTGACATCCAGTCAATCTCACCGTTAGATCGCTTATGTTGATCCAACGGTTATATTTATTTCCATCTTTGTATGGTCATGATTTCCCAAATTTAAAGTGAAAGCATTAAATATGGGAAATCATGACCATACAAAGGTAGAAATAAATATTAAATATTAAATTTGGGAAATCATGACCATACAAAGATGGAAATAAATATAACCTTTGGATCAACATAAGCGATCTAACGGTGAGATTGACTGAGTGTCACATGGGTGTAACATAACTTGAGTGTCACAATATCCTATCTATATATATATATATAGGGTTTACATTTCTGCAGTTGCTGTATGTACGTGCAACAATCAAATACTTGCCATATATATACTTGAAAGCATTGAATGCAGGGAATCATAACCATTCAAAGGATGAAAGTATTAAATGTAGAGAATCATAACTATACACCTGCCTTTGCTGTACGTAAAGCGGCTGTAGAAATAATTTTACCTATATATATATATATATATATATATATATATATATAGAGAGAGAGAGAGAGGTAGGATCCTTTGACACTGGTGTCAAATTTAAAGTTTGACACCTCATCTGAGAGTCATTAGATCAAAAAAGATCAATGGTGTCACATGTTTACAAATCAGAGTTGTTGATTTTTTTTATCTAACGACTCTCAGATAAGGTGTCAAATTTAAAATTTGACACTGGTGTCAAAAGATTCTACCTCTATATATATATAGGCTTTCATTTCGTCATGTTGCAAGGAAATTTTCTTCCTGCCACAAAAATAGACAAGAAAAATAATATTAAAGAAAGTAGAAGATACACATTATCTTATTTTCCTTGCGATGGTGTTGCATGATAGCAATTTTGTTCCTGCAACATGATTCTTATTTATCCCTGTACGTGTGTATGTGTGTGGAGAAGTTATAACTTTTTTTTTTTTTATAACTTCTTACATTCACTTTTGGTTATTGGATCAAATCAAATCAAAAACTCTTATTTAATATAATTTTGTAACTATTGATTTGATTTATTTTTAACAACCATAAAATGGTTGTAAGAGAAAAGTATTATAAATATAACCTTTATACATATATATATATATATATATATATATATATATATATATATATATATATATATATATATGCTTTATTTTTCTCCAACCGTTTTGCATACAATAAATAAATTTAGAAAATCATAATCAATAAACAATATAAGATTTATTGTTGGAGGTCCAACGACCACATAGATAAATGATTAGCAACTGTAGTGTGATCTTAAGGACTAAAAAATTAAAGCTACAATAGTCCAAGATGACGACTCAAAATTAAATCTACAATGGTCCAAGATGTTGAGCTACTCAGCCCTTGGTCGGGGGTTAGAAAATAGGACATGAGAAGGGATAAGTCCTACACAAACAAGGTATGTCAAGGCGTGTTTCTTCAATATTATATAATTACCACTCGTCATACGCGTCAATTTTTTAGATCTAGAGTAGAACCAAATACATTGAATGTGTTTGCGACGGGCTAACAACTCATCCCCTGTCATTATCTCTCTCTTTTTTATTTTCTCCTTATTTATATAAGTGGTGCCAACGTATAACATAACGTAGACCTTGATTTCAAATACTTTCATAATGACGAAGAAAAAATTAGTTTGAAAATGAGAGATTTCGAAAAATACCCGAACTTTTGGAATCATAAACGACTAAACGTCAATGATTGTTTTTTTTTTTTTTTTTTGTTACAATGATCATGTGGCAACATACGGAATACCCATTATTATAGAAGGTTTCATTATGTGAAATAATAAATGTTCACAAAATAAAACATTCATACAATTTTATTTTATTTTATTTTTGAAAAAAGTTGTTTTCTCCAAGAAAAAGGAATGGCTTACCCCTCTTTGCAAGATATGATTCCCTCACGCAAACGCCTAACTTTTGGTGATAACATTGCCATTGCTGCACTTTGCTCTAAAATGGTGCTATCTACTTTATAGTAACATTGGGAATTAGATTATAATATAATATGGACCTTTCATGTGTCGACGAGCTTCGATTTGACCTCAGGTGTTGCAACGGAATAAAGGGATTTTAGATTAATCTCAATTGTGCCACTTATGCATCCAAAGTGGCGTTGATCAATGTTAATCTTTGAGTTCTTATGGAGCCCACAGTATACACAAGCCACATGCTATTGAGGTTCCCTTATTCCAGAAGTTACTTTGACAACAAGAAGGGAGAGGAGCCAATAAGAATCTTACATATATATATAATGCCTGTCAATATCTTATTTCCCCTTAAATAACATCTGTCAATCACTTTTTTTTTTTGGTAAACCTGTCAATCACTTTTTAAATTATGTTCTTTTATTATAATTATTATAATTTTTTATTTATAATTACCATTATTTCCATTTACTTTTTTCCTTATTATATTTTTTTTCATATACGATAAAATTTAAATTTTACTAATTTATAATCTTGACGTCGTATACAAAGTGTGTAGAACAAAATACCAGTGAAATATTTTTTTCTTAAAATATTTTACTAATATTTCGTTATGCATGCTATAAATATGATAGATTTTTAACTTCTATCAACATGAAAAAATAAATAAATAAAGAAATTCATTAAAATAATGATAATAAAAAATATAAATATAAATAATAGTAGTTATAATTAAATGACGTGTTGCTCCAAAAAAAAAATGACGTGATTTGATAGGTCATATTTGACGATAAGAAAGAACGAAGTCTATTTACTCTATACAATTTGCTATGAGCATATACGAGAAGGCCATATTTTAGAAGGCAAAATGAAAGATAATTAAAAGAGAAAATTATGATAAGAAAAAAAAAGTATTCTTGATGGATTCTAACGCTAATGCGATAGCTATCAACCTGAATAGAAAATGGATTTTCTTGTCTTAAAAAAAAAAAAACATGACATGGTGACTTGAGGTAATAGTAATTATATAAAAATAAATCAACGGTTATGATTTAATAATTATTTATTTTAATATTTTTTCTTCTCTTTTATTATTATTAATTGATCAACCTTTGTATAATTATGATTATTCGTATAATCATGTCATATTTTTTTAAAATGAAAGTATCAACTCCTATTTGAATATGGACTGTCAAAAGAACCGGTAAAGTTCTACAATTCCATTAACCACAAGTTTTATAAACGGGATTTGCATTTGTCATTTAACATGACACAACAAAGTTTCCTACGTACACAATATTTTGTGAGGCTCATACTTTTTGACAAAAAAAAAAAACTACGGCACGCAAAACGAATTTATATAATGTTATACAATCACTTTTTCTACGACATAACTCTTATAAAACCCTTTATAAACAGGTGATAAAGTTTAAAGGCATGGACACACTTTCTTTATTATTATTTTTATTGTTATTATTGCACACACACCACGCAAATCCGTTACTCTATACACAGTGATTTGCCATAGATCCAAGATAAATACGTTACTCTAACTAGACATCTCTGTCCGGAACATATATTTTACCATCTTTTTTATGGCTCCCATGCACCTAGCATAAGAAATCCTTCACCTCTGTTTTTTCAACTCTCCAAATACATAAATCTTATTCTCACACAAACTAGAATTCACACCCACACAAGCAATCTCTGAAGTGAGATCCTCATTCCCATCGAACCCAAGCACCATCATGTTAATTAAAGGGCATCAAATTAAGGTACCAATGGTCCTAAATTTGATCCTTGTTCTTTTTTATGTCACTGCTCAAGTCAACGGCGTTGAATCAAGGAAACTTGATGAGACCACGATGCCACCTGCCACAAACGGTACTGATGAAAAGTGCACGCCGTGTGGTTACAGCTCTCCACCGCCACCACCGGCAAACCCACCGCCATCACCACCACCGCCATCTCCGAAGAAACCACCTTCACAGTATTGCCCCCCACCGCCCTCATCATTCATATACATAACCGGACCTCCGGGGAACTTGTATCCCGTTGATGAGAATTTCAGTGGAGCAAGCCACCGCCACCACCACCACCGGAGTTTCGCCGCGTTCTTTCCACTTTTAGTTGGGGTGTTGAGCATGCTTGCCTTTTGGTGATTATCTTGTGAAGAAGGTAATAATCACGATCATGATCATGATCAAATCATTCTAAAAGCAATGGAAGAATGTTACGGTTTATGGTTATAATTAGGAATATCATGGTTTTACTTAGAGGAGAATTTTGTACACAGTAATTAGTGTTTGACATGCTTGCTCTGTTCTTATATCATGTGATCAATTTTTATTCAATAATAAGAATCTTCTTCCGTAATTTACTGCCAAATTTGCTACGAATGCCTTCTTTTTTTTTTTTTTGCTCTAATCTTAATTTTCTACGTAATTTCTAAAAATGTGCATATAGGGATGAATGGTAATTGGTCGAAACAGGAAAAATCAATCGCAATATATTGTAATAATGTTGAATTGTTGCCAATTACCATCTATTATTAAATTATCATGAATGCATATCGATCACCATTCACCCACCGCCTCCATCATTTTTGAAGGGTCCACGCTTTGTTGCTAATAAATGCTTCTTACGTTAGACATTGCCTTATCAGAATACTTGGCAAATTATGGATCGTAGAAACAAGAGAGAAGCATTAACCTCAACGAACTTTTTAATTACTTAATTTTCTTTTATATTTAATTAGAAAATGTGAATAAAAATAACGACCGTGAACAACATATAGGAAAAGCATACACTGAAATTTTGTTTAATATTAACATTAGTTGAAGAGAAATTTTGATTTTTAGGATTATTTTCAGGAAGATGAGCAGAATGATGACAGGTATCTAAGACTATAATTAGTGTTTATTCCAACCTTCCACCCCCATATTCTATTACATAGTTCCGCGTGTCAGAATTTTTAATTCTCTTTATTAAAAGATTAATCAAGTTTACAACTAACAAGCAGAAAGGGCCAAACTCTTAGACAAGCCACGTGTGAGTGTGCAATCTCATTGTTATCATTGCGAAATTAGAGAATAATCTGTTGGATCCTGATGTCAGACTTCAATTCATGTTTGTAATATGAAATGTCAGTTGTCAGTGGCTTGAAACATCAACTTCGGTTGCACCAACCTTGCATAGAGTGGGGACCCAGTGGTAAGGTTTGGCAAGTTTAGACGATATCTTTTCACTGTCTGATCCCTATTACCGTCCTAAGAAAATTTCAGTGGGGCACGGCTTCTAGTTTTAAGCTGCACATAAACATGGGAATCAAATGGGTCAAGTGATTTGCTTGTCCTTGAGTTATTTTCAAAGTACAGCACTAAAAGTGTTTGGTTTAGAAATTGTATTTGCTGCACTACTAAGTTCCAGTTTTGTAAATCTTATCCTTAATCGTAAGAGAGGACAAAATGTTGCTAAACCAAATTATTGACAAGCTTTTTGCTATTCATGTAAATATTTTATGTCATCACTAAACCAATTCATTGTTTAATTATGTTAGGTATAAAAATTATTTATGAGCTTTCACTCATGCTCTAAATAGAACTGGTCATTGACATGGTATCCTCTATGACTAAGCGGTTTCCCTGTACAATCAATTGCTCGCAATTTCGGATACGACTACATTAAGTTTAACAAATAGAAGTTCAAATGAATGGAAGTATTGCTTAGGCGCCTCACCATAAGCAGTGATACACTATTCGGGTTAAAATAATTTTTGGTGTACTTTTTATATCTTTTTTGTACGTCTTTCTAGTTAATTATTTATATTTGGCTTATCAGCAACTTACTATTCTGAGTTGTTAATTTTTTTTGTGATGTTTTTCAATCACCACTTAAAAATTAAGTTACTAATATATGTTTCAAAAATCAATGTTAAAAAAAAAAAAAACAAAGCCATTAGTAAAAAAAGCAGAGTCATAAATATAAAAAAAGTGTAACCGCGTAAAAATACAATTGTGCAGTCAGTATTTTAAAAATCACATCATCTTTTAGACTTTTAGCTATTGCAATCCAATCAACTTTTATAAATCACAAATGCTATTCATTAAAAAAGGAATACATAAACGTTATAACAATTTTGTTAGCTTAACCTTGTTAGTTTTGTTGAGTGATACTCTGTTAAGGATAGCTTCAGAAGACATCACTAATATTCGGTGGTGGGTCTAGTTGAAAATGATGCAGATATGTTCAAGGGTGGAATTATTTAGAGCATTATATGATTTGCATCAAACTGCATATGGATTACTTTTTTTGGTTTGTCTTTGTTGAGCGGAGATAAGGGGGTGTATAGGATTGAGATTTTAAAGGATTTTAATAGATTATTTTTAAATAAAAAAATTCATTAGTATTTAATTAATATTTTAAAAAATTGAAAAAAGTCACGTGCTATTCAATTAGGATTTTAAAAATTATTTTAGAGTCCGTCCAAATCCGTTGGTATTCAATCACGATTTTAAACAAAAGAAAAATAATCTTTTGGTATTAAAAAATCTAACTATTTTAATGGATTTTCTATTGTTGTGAATTTTGTGAGACTTTTTAGTGAGAAATATAAATATGATGTATCTCTCACAATCTTACTCTAACTCCTAGGATTTCTTGAGATTTCTCTATTGCAGTGTCTTTTCATTCCTTTGGGAGTTTTGGATTCTGCCATGGGAGTTTTGTAAAAGCTCAAAAATAACAAATTTTTGAGCGATTTTCATCACAAAACAACCCAGAAACAACAAACCAACGAGATTCTAATATAATCCATATAAAAAACAACAGATTTTTGAGAGCTTTTAGAAGTTTAAAAAATGATTTTTCAAATTATGGGTCGCGATTTTTCTTGGCACAAAAATATATGATTTTTGTAGTAAAAACAAGATAAAACAGTGGAAAACAACAGGGAACTAAAACCCTCAAACTAATTTTCGTTTTACATCAATGAAACAAGATAAGATCAATTTAAAGAAAGGTTGAAACTTTCATAATATAAATCCTATATTTCGTAATAGTACATTCATGAACGAAATTCTTACGCCATAGGAAATGATTTCAAATAATTTTTGTGTCAGTAAATAACAAAAAACTTATTTTTCAAAAGCCCTAAAGCAATTTAAGGTTTCAATGTATCGATTGAAAATAATTTTAGAAATTTTTTAAACTTTCATGTAATAAAACTCAAAAATTCAGATTCAAAATTTTCTTAGAATACTAAATGAAAATATGCATATGATATATGGTTAGAAAACTCTAATAACATAGAACAAAAATCCCAAGATTTTCAAGATCATTTGCAAAAAATTCCAAATGAAATTTTATCATGAGCTTGAGGTTCTATAAGCAAATTTAGAATTTTTTTAATAAATAAAAAAATTGGATCTTATAATCATATATGCATAGCTCTGATACCAAATGAAGAATATAATTTTGAACCCATTAGTCAAATCCAAGAGCATGAACGAGAAAATACTAATGCGTGGAAGACTCGTATAGCTTTAGATGTGTGGAGAGATGTTGCTTAGTAATTTTGAATGTTTGTTAAAAATTATATTATGTTTTACTGATTGAGAAAATTATATTATATTTTTATTTTTTATTAATATCATTGCATTTCTTTGTTATTTTTTTATGGAATAGGTTATTCTACCTACTCTTATTTTATTTTATTTTTTTTGTTGTAAATATACCTACTTTTATTCTACCTACTCTTATTCTGCCTACCTTTGCCTACTCCTCTCACATCGTTAGATTATCATCTCATCCAACGGTGAATATTTGCGGAATAAAATAAACTTTTTTCCTTTCTTTCTCCTCATTTCCTCCCACATCCTTCTCTCTGTTGAAGATCAAGATAGTGAATTTTTTTGTGAACGAAAAACACATACTCGATTAAAGAAAGAATGAAAAACACATATTATCGATGATCATCATTTGAAAAAATCACTTCCTCAAAAATCTCATTATTCATGTTGATGTACATAGTATAGAAGTCTCACATTGTGTATATGTCGTTGTATTTCTTACTTAGTTTAATATATAAATGAAATCTCCTTCGTGTAGTTGACACAAGGATTACAATGAATACCTCTTGTCTCTTGGTAATTAACATGGTATCTAGAGCCTAACAAGAGGAATACTAATTCGCTTTTTTTTCGGTGGACCACTGTCTGCTGAGTAAAATATTTTTTTTTCTCCGGAAACAGTCATATCTGTCAGTTTCTAGCTTCCATATATCGTCTACGGACCTGTCTGATCACTGCCGCCATTAGGCACCGCTGTCCGCCGCCGTTGACCGCCGTCCGCCGCTGTTGACCGCCGTCCACCGCCGTTGACCGACGTCCGCCGCTGTTGACCGCCGTCCGCCTCCGTTGACCGCCGTCTCCGGCGACTTTTCCGGTGAAACCCATATCGATCTGATCGCCACGAGAAGACGCTCCTTTCTGTCCAGGACCCATCCTCAGATCCTCCTCCACACGCTCTCACGCGCGTCAAACAGCGGCTGCAACCCGTTTTGTTGCAGCGGCGCGTCTCACTTCGGTTGGCCGTCGGACCACCACGGTTCCCTTCGTCTTCTCCTTGCGCACCTGGACCTGTCCTCACTTTGTTGTTTCGACTTCTTTTCGGCTTCCTACGGTGTCTTTTCCCTTGCTGGTCACTATTCACACGCGTTTCCACCTAAGACTGCTATGGAGCCTGCAGTATCTGCTCCCTCTTCAATTGACCCATCTGCCCTTGTCTCCAAGGGTTATGCACGTGGACGCAAATTGTCTACGAGATGCTTTCTCTGCACTCATTGCAACAAGTCGGGCCATACTATTGATCGTTGCTGGGATCTTCACGGTCGCCCTCCTCGCTCCGCTCATTTTGCTCAGAGTGTTGCTCCTGCCTCGGACTCCGCTTTGATTTGCAGGACCACAGCCACCTCAATCTGTTCTCACTGACTTCTTGCAATGGTATGAAGGGAAGCGTCCTCCTGGTACCACTGCCTCTGGTGCACACACGGGAAATTTCTTTGCTGGTGTTTCTCTCTCGCCCTCTCTTGGTCCATGGATTCTCGATTCTGGTGCATCTGACCATATTTCTGGTAATAAATCTTTATTTACCTCTCTCTGTACGTCTGGTCTCCTGCCCAGTATCACTATGGCTAATGGGTCACTGGTTCAGTCCCAAGGGATTGGCACTGTTCTCTTTTTTCCTTCTATTCCCATTAAGAATGTGCTTTATATTCCTCATTCTCCTTTCAACCTTATTTCCATTAGTCTCTTGACTCATTCCCTTGACTATATTATTTCTTTCACTAAAGAGTCTGTCATTTTGCAGGATCGGAGCTCGAGGAGGACACTTGGCGTCGGATCTGAGTCCAATGGCCTTTATCAGCTTTCCACTTCTGTCCCAGTGTGCTCTGTTGTAGATTCTCCACTTACTATCCATGCTCAGTTGGGTCATCCAAGTCTTGCTAAGCTCCAGAAGATGGTTCCACGTTTCTCAAATTTATCTAGTTTGTCTTGTGAGTCATGTCAGTTAGGAAGCACACTCGTAATTCGTTTCCCGATCGTGTCAGTCGTCGGTCTTCGTCTGCTTTTGCTTTAGTTCATTCAGATATTTGGGGTCCTAGTCGTACCGTTTCCACTATGGGGTACAAATATTTTGTAACTTTCATTGATGATTATTCTCGATGTACTTGGTTATTTTTAATGAAAAATCGGTCTGAATTGTTTTCTATTTTCAACAAGTTCTTTAATGAAATCCTTACTCAATTTGGTGTTTCGATTCGCATTTTTCGAAGTGAGAAATGCTCGTGAATATTTGTCTCATCAGTTTCAAACCTTCTTTTCCTCTCACGGCATCCTTCACCAGACATCATGTTCACATACCCCTCAATAAAATGGCGTTGCTTAACGCAAGAACCGTCACCTAATTGAGACTACTCGGACACTTTTGTTACATGGTCATATCCTCTTCCAGTATTGGGGCGATGCTGTCCTCACAGCTTGTTATCTCATTAATCGCATGCCTTCCTCCGTACTTAAAAACCAGGTACCACATTCTGTGTTGTTTCCCCATTAACATTTGTACCCACTCACTCTTCACATTTTTGGTTCTACTTGTTTTGTCCACAATCTCAGTCCTGGTCTTGACAAGTTATCTGCTAAGTCACATAAATGTATTTTCCTAGGTTACCCTCGCTCACAAAAGGGTTATCGTTGTTACTCTCCCAGTCTTCGTCGTTACTTTGTCTCGGCGGATGTTACATTCTTTGAGTCTATCCCATTCTTTGACTCCTCCTCATTTCCCAGTGATTCTGTTGCTACTCAACTACCTTTACCTCTGTTTCAGTTCAATATATACCTTCCCTATCTCCTTCTTTAGATGTCCCCGTCCATGTTCCCGTCCTTGTTCCCCCCCTCCAGATCTATTATCGTCGACAACGTCCACCTGTTCCCCAGGACCCTGCCCCCCAAGACCCCCCTAATGTTACTGAGGCTCTTGTGGACTCACTTCCATCATCATCTCCTCCGGCAGCTCCGATCCTTCCGTCTGACATTGATGTACCCATTGCACTCCGAAAAGGTACTCGTGATTCTCGTCCCCCTCCTAGGTATTTAATAAATTTGAGTTATCATCGTCTTTCGCCATCCCATTTTGCTTGCCTCTCTTCTCTTTCTTCTGTATCTGTTCCTAAGACTACAGGTGAGGCGTTATCACATTCTGGATGGCGACAGTCCATGATGGATAAGATGAGTGCACTTCAGAGCAGTGGTACCTGGGATCTGGTTCCCCTTCCCTCTGGGAAGTCTGTTGTTGGCTGTCGATGGATATACACGGTTAAAGTTGGTCTTGATGGTCAGGTGGACCGTCTCAAGGCCGGCTTGGTGGCAAAAGGTTACGCTCAGATATTTGGCCTTGACTATGGTGACACATTTTCTCCCGTGGCGAAAAATGACTTTTGTTTGCCTCTTTATTACTATGGCAACCATTCATCACTGGCCTATGTATCAGCTGGACATAAAGAATGCTTTTCTCCATGGTGATCTGCGAGAAGAGGTTTATATGGAGAAACCTCCTGGGTTTGTTGCTCAGGGGGAGTCTAACCTAGTTTGTCGTCTCCGAAAATCCTTGTATGGTCTCAAGCAGTCTCCCCGGGCTTGGTTTGGAAGGTTTAGCACTATTGTACAACAGTTTGGCATGACTCGAAGTGAGGCTGATCACTCAATTTTTTATAGACACTTTGATTCAGGTTCTATTTATTTGGTAGTATATGTTGATGATATCGTCATTACAGGTAATGATACTCATGGCATAACTCAGATAAAACAACATTTGTGCCATCATTTTCAAACAAAGGACCTTGGAAGACTCCGATATTTCTTAGGGATAGAAGTGGCTCAATCCAAAGATGGCATTGTACTATCACAGAGAAAATATGCTATGGATATTCTTGAGGAGACAACACTATTGAATGCTAAGCCCGTCGATACTCCTATGGATACAAATGTCAAGCTTTTTCCAAATCAGGGGGAGCTATTTTCTGATCCAGAAAGGTATAGAAGATTGGTTGGGAAACTGAACTATCTCACAGTTACTCGACCAGACATTTCCTTTGCAGTCAGTGTAGTAAGTCAGTTCTTGAATTCTCCCTGTGAAGATCACTGGAATGCAGTAGTCCGTATCCTCAAATACATCAAGACTGCTCCTGGCAAAGGTCTTCTCTATGAAAACAAAGGTCATACCAGAGTTGTAGGATACTCAGATGCTGATTGGACAGGTTCTCCTATTGATAGAAGATCCACCTCTGGGTATTGTGTATTCGTTGGAGATAACTTGATTTCCTGAAGAAGTAAGAAACAAAGTGTAGTTGCTTGATCAAGTGCTGAAGCAGAATATCGCTCCATAGCCACAGCTATCTGTGAACTCATCTGGTTAAAACAACTACTGAAAGAACTCAAGTTTGGAGACACTGGCCCAGTATCTCTCATTTGTGATAATCAAGCTGCTTTGCATATTGCTTCAAATCCAGTGTTTCATGAAAGGACTAAGCACATTGAGATAGATTGTCATTTCCTTAGAGAAAAGGTTCTCTCAAGAGATATAGTCACTCGTTTTGTCAACTTCAATGATCAATTAGCTGATGTATTCACTAAGTCTTTGAGAGGACCTAGGATAGACCAGATATGTAACAAGATTGGTGCATACGATCTATATGCTCCAGCTTGAGGGGGAGTGTTGCTGTACATAATATAGAAGTCCCACATTGTGTATATGTCGTTGTATTTCTTACTTAGTTTAATATATAAATGAAATCTCCTTCGTGTAGTTGACACAAGGAATACAATGAATACCTCTTGTCTCTTGGTAATTAACAGTTCATAACTCTATCTCTATGCTTGCGATTTATATTGTAAGAGAAAAGTCTATGAATATCCACAGTCTACGAATGTCTACGAATATGGGTTTTCAAATCAGGATCATACACAGCCGTTCATATTGATTAAAACCATATTTTATTTGAAAAGTAATGTCTACAAATATCCGCAGTCTGATTTCAAATGATAGTCATCAATGATATGTTTTTTGTTTTTTCTTTGATCGCAGTATGCGTTTTTTCATTTTGGAGAAAGAGAAAGGATGTGAGAGGAATTGAGGAGAAAGAAAGGAAAACAAAGTTTATTTTATTCCGCAGATATCCACCGTTGGATGAGATGGTAATCTAACGGTGTGAAAGGAGTAGGCAAAGGTAGACAGAATAAGAATAGGTAGAATAACTTATCCTTTTTTTTTATTAACTCTTGTAATTTTGAATGTTTGTTAAAGATTTGATTACTTTGGCTGTCATATTACGTATATTTATATATTTATTTTATGGAGAATGTTATATTTACAAATTTTTTGTTTATAAACTCTTACAAATTACACTAAGTATGACCGGTCATACTTTAATCAAGAGTGTATGACCAGTCATACTGAGTGTAATTTGAAAAAAAAATTATAAACTGATAATTTTCCTTATTTTATACCTTTATAAAAATTCAGATTAAGCGATTCAATCAGTAACTAATCCGAGTTTAATAACATTTCTGCCCATTTCTCCACTAAATTTCGTGTGAAAATAAAATGGCTCTTACGAGGAAAAAAAAGTAGCTCACACAAAAGTTTGTGATCGACAGGCATAGGAAAGAAACAGCCTGTAATGTTGAACCGAAAGGTAAAGCAACAATAATAAAAGCTTAAAAGGCAAAAGTTGTGAATCTCAATTGCCTCTGGATTGGAGTCGAAGAAAGCGCACAGAATTACATGGGTTGTGAAGGTGCAAGAAAGTTTCAAGACATCTTCATAGAATGAGTGCTTTTCCAGATGATGGATTCGTACAAAGAAATTGACTTTGAAGCGCCACATAAAAAATAAGATTAAAGTTTGATATGATAAAATTTAAGTAGATTTTAATTGATCAATTAATGGCTAATCTGGTTGGTTGAGTAGCGCAGACCACAAATGGAGTAAAATTCTTTAGATCAAATTTTTAGCGTATTTAAGGCTCGAACTTAAATTACTAGTTGAGCTGCTGGAAGAACCTATGATATTACTCTCAAATATATTATTATATACCTAAACTCATCCACAGTACTTGTAAGGTAGCGAAATTTCTCACTGAATTTATTTTGAAATTAAATCCATTATAAGGATTTACAATCTTTATATTTCATTTTCAAATTTTAAAAGTGATTAAAATATATAAAATCTCATCAATATTTTAGAAATTAAAAATTTAACTAATGAATGTAAAGAATCATTTTAACTCAAATAAGTGCTTGTTTGGGAATCACGTTTAGGAAGAAAAGGGAAGAGAGGAGACGATTTTATTATACATTCCACTTGTTTGTGAGTTTTAAAAAATAGAGGAAGAGAATTTGGGATTTTTGTAAAATCCTCCAAAATCCTTTCACTCTAAAAATCAAGGTTCCCCCAATTTGAGAGGTTTGAGAGAAAAATATTAAAAATTACTTATTTGCTCTTAACATTAAAATGTGAATCATTTTTTAAATGAGATACTACTAGAAAAATTTAAAAAACCGACAGAATTTATCGACCAAAAATATTTCATCAAAAATAGTGATGAAACTTTTAACGGAAATCATATTCCATTGAAAATAGAGACGAAAAAATATTTGGTTATAATCACTTTCGAAAATTTTCGACGAAAAAATATTCTGTCAAAAGAGATAGAATTAGAGATGAAACAAGATTTGGTCATAATTACTTATGGAAAAAATTAATGTCAAAAATTTTGACATCTAAATTTTTCACGAAAAATATTTTTGACAAAAAAAATTTCTGATGAAAATTTTAATTGAATTTCTTTATTTTTTCCATGGATAATATTTAAGAAATCATTTTTGTCATTGAAAATATTGATGGAATATTTTTTATCAAAAAATTTGAAAAAAAAAACATTCAAAACATATTCACGTCAATTTGTGTGAAGATTTTCAAAGAAATTTTTTATTTTTTTTCGTAAAAAAATTCAAAAAAAATATATTATCAATCTGGGTGATAATTTTCACGGAATTTGTTTTCCATAAAAAATTTGTACGAAATTTGCTTTTCAGTCAAAAAATTTCAAAGTAATTTTTCGTATCAAAAATTTCAAAAAGAAATGTCATTCATCCGTGTGAAATTTTTTGACAAAATTCATTAAATAAATTTTTTGTTAATGCTTTATAGTTACTACAGCTTTTTCTTACTACCTATTACTACCAAATCTTAACCATTGATTTCCACCAATCTAATGGTTATAATTTATTGAAAATTAATAATTAATTAATAAGTATGACTTTATAAGTTACAATCGTTAGATTGATAAAAATCAAGGGTTAAGATTTAGTAGTAAGAGGTAGTAAGAAAAGTATGTAGTAATTATAACCTTTCCTATTTTTTAGTAGTGTAAAAAGTATATAATTAATTTTTTTTAAAATTTTAAATTTCATTTCATTTGTAGATTATAATAATGATATTAACTTTTTAAAAAGGATAAAATTATAAAAATATTTCATTAAACTTCTATTTTTTTCCTTACCATATTTTTAACTCCTAAATAAGGGAAGAGAGTACTCTTCATTTTCCTCTTCTTCCTTCCCCTTCCTCTTCCTTGGATCCCTTTCTTTCCTGTGTTTTCCCTTCAAACTCCCAAACAGAGCCTAAAGCATTGGCTAAGAGCTTTTTTAATAGTTTATATTATTCTGTTAGATCTCTAAGCCATAATTCGATCGATTCAATCAGTAAAATTTATAATTAAATCATAGCTGAACCAAATAACGATCAGATAATAGTTTCAGAGTCCAACTGACTCAATTAACTAATTTACTTCAACTTTTATAATATTAGTTCAGAGTTAACATGATTCAGTAAACTAAAACCAATCTAAGTTGATCTTAATTTTCTCAGCCAAATATCAATTATGGATATATACTTCTACAAATATCATTATATTTTTTCACCACTTTTCACACTGCAATTACGATAAATATCGGCATAATAATTAATTATTATAAATAATTTCATAATTATTTTTGTTTATTTTTAGCATGGGGTTTTGTTAAAAAAATGACCCATTTTTTGAAATATTTTTATAAATCTTGTTAGTAATTCAAATACTATAATCTTGTAGTTTTAAATACTTAAATTCTAGTATTCATAGAGAGTTAAAGTTGCACTCTCTTTTTTTTTGGCGAATTACGGTAAAAGCTTGTGGTCCCAATTAAATAGTGGCGGAGTCACTTAGGGATAAGGTCAGACTTTAGCTTGGACTAAAATTCAAAAATTAATTATATCTTTAATATGGCTAATCGTGACTAAGTTTTTGAATAAAATTTAATGTTAAGTTCCATCTAAATTTTTGTTGATTTTCACTAGATGAATGAGCTGATTTCGTCACTCAATTAAGCTACCTTTAACTAGAACATAGGTGCTTAATTGGACAGTCGAGGACAAGTGTATGAACCCAAAGAAGAAAACAAATCAATGACTAGTTAATAGAATTGTTTGAAATGTTCAACTGATTTGGAATCATATATTGGTAGCTATAACCAATATCACACGTCAAAATAAGTGTCCGTTTAGGAACAAGAAACCAACTCCATGACCTTTTCCACCGACTCAATGAGATTCGGTAAAACTGAAAGCACCCCCACCTAATTTACCTTTAATTTCGTGAATGCTACGCTACGGCTTCTAACCGAAAGGGTTGTACTTAATATTTGGGACTATGTAATTTATTTTATTGGAACAATAAAATAAGTATTGAATAAAAATAATTTAATGAGTATGTTGCAAAATCTTGTTAAAAAAATTATTACAATCAATTTTAATTATTCTATCAGTACTGTGTACACTGCATCATTAGGTCCCATTCAGATTTAATATTCACTTCTCATTATAAGAAAAAATTGTTATAAAACAATAGATAATTAGAAAAATAATAGAGATAAGAGAAATATCATAAAACAATATGTATCTAGAAGAGTATATATATTTTTCCATTATATCGTAATGTCTGTATAATATACAAGATCTGTATAAGCTATATTCATAGACTCTCATACGAGTTACAATGGAATAAATGATAAAATTATATCATCTTAATTGCATATTATTAACATATATGGGTAACAGAAATTACACATTATTTCTTTGGGGTTATGGACTTCCACATTAATATTATTTTTCAATACTCTCTTTGGATGTCCATTGAGATAATGTACCTTATTAAAATCTTACTAGGAAAAAAAATCCTAATAAAGAAAAAATAGTATACATTTCTAGTAATATGTATAGCAAGTTGCCTTATTAACAACTTTACCAAAAAAACCCAACGAAACAAAACATTGGTGAGTAAAAAAGAGTGTAACATATACTTTAACCCCAGATATTAATATTATTTAATATCTGAGTCTGCGAATCTCTTATATAGCAACTTCTCTAGCAGACTTATTAATAGTTTGGAGATCACCTTTTATTATATGCTAATAAAACTGTCTTATCATAAATTTTTCTAAGGAAAATCCAGTTGGATAAAAATTGTCACTAGTATATATTACTTTGGGGTACTCAATGGATGTGTTTTATCTATGTAAAATCTCTTTAAAATCTTATCTATATAAGTTAATAGATAGATAAATATTCTATTAAGGTTTTATCCAATTAATGATATTTGAAGCTTCATTCAACAAATTTCCTAAGAACTTTTATATGCTTCAAGCATTTTGAATCCTTCTGCGATTTTTATATAACTTTTATCATCGATCAAATGAGCCATATAAATAGGCTATAACAACATCCATTAGACCCATGTCAATTTTTTCATGCACTAGCAGACTAATAAAATGTTTGAAGGTGATTGCATCCACCACAAGAGAATATATTTCATATAATAAATGTCATAATTTTAGAAATACCATTGTGCTACAAGTCGTGTTTTATATCTTATGATTTCATTTTTCTCATCACATTTTTTCACCTTTGTAAATCACTGGCTTTACATCTTCATGTGTTTGGACTATAGGTCCAAAAACTTTATATTTGAATTGCGTCTTTTTATTTTGGCCAATTATTTTCTGTTTACTTTGATCAACATATTTTAGCTTCAAGATCCTCGTCTTGTTTCATTATTTCATTTTTTTTATCAAAAATATTATCTACACAGTTCCAATTTTTTCCTATTATAACATAACTAATAGAGATATCTTAGTTTTAATAAAAGTTATGTCTTCAGGATTATCAGTTGTCTCCATATTATGATCATCTTGATCATTTGCTCCTTTCCTCTTTTCGAGGATTTTTATCCTTGGAACTGATAAGTCTTCTACTTTTAAGCATGATATAGTTTTATTTGTACTAATAGATTGTCCTGTTGGGACATTAATATGAGTTGGAGTATTTACAATTTGAATATAAGATTTGTTTGTCAGTCAAACCATTTGGCAGTCGATGTATAATATCTTTTTCTCATAATTATTTTGTGTGAGGATCTATATGAGATAATGATAAAGCATTCCAACTAATATATTTTTTCAACTATTTATTCTCTCCCCCTAATGTTGGAAAGACTAAAAATAACAATAAGCAAATATTGATTTAATTAAATCTCCAGTCATTAGTTCAAGATATTATAGAAGATTCATATCGAACATATATTTCGAACTTTCTCTAGGAGCTCATCTTTGTGCATCGTGATGGTGTAATTTGAACATAAATCGCACATCCAAAAGTTATAAAATTAGAAATATTTGGCTCATGATCATAAGCCAGTTGTAATGGATAGAATTTATGATAACTTGTTGTCCTGATGCATACAAGTGATACTGCATAAAAAATAACATATCCCCAAGCCGAAAAAAGGGAGCATTCTACTCGTAAGCAATGATCTAGCTATTAATTGGAGATATTTATTAAATAATTCTATTAAATCATTTCAGGTATGATAATGAGCCACAGGTTGTTTGACTATGATTCTAGTTGACAGACAATAATTATTAAAAGCCTAAAATGTGTAAACTCACCAACATTATAAAGATGAATTGTCTTTGTTATAAAATCAAGGAATTATGCTATTAATCTTATCATTTGAGCAAACAATCTCACAAATGTCAAGTTGCGAGTTGATAATAAACACACATGTAAACATTTTATAGATGCATCTATAGAATTCATATAATATTTGAAAGGTCCACATGATGGGTGAACGAATTCATATATTTCACCCTATATACATTTTAAAAATATAGGATATTGAAACCCAACTTTAGCTAGTGATAAATTACCTTCAAAACAAGCAACAAAAGAAAATTTAATAAATTGAAGAATCTTCTAGTTCTTTAATCCATAAATTTTACGCATCATATTTGATCTGGGATGGTCCAACATGTCATTCCAAATAATAAAAAATTATTACAATCAATATTCTTTTGCTTTACCAAGGCATTAAGATAATTGATTATTTTTCAAGTCATAATTATATCGCAATCAATTAATGTCAAAAATACGTGTCATTCAAAATTATAATTCACATATATTATTTTATTTAGTGCATTCCGAAAGGCCACGATTTTTATTGTTTGAAAGATTGTAATGAATTTCCATTATGTGTTTCACTTTATCAATTTTGAGAAAAGATTCCAATATGCCAATTTTTCAAATATTAAAGATACATAAATCACATTTCTATTTCTCGTTCCAATAAAGCCACACAATTTCAATAAATCACAACATCTCAACAAATATTAGATTATACCAGAGATATATGATATGTGTCGAACTCATCAATATATATTAAAATCACAAATGGAACAAACTTTTTATATATAAAAATATAAAAAAATATGTTACCCCTTCTCAGCTATACAAGTATCTTCATCTCTCTTTCTCTCTCTCTCTCTCTCCAAGAAAAAAGTTTATTTGTGACGAAAAATTTCATCATAAATTTTGTCACAAATAATAATTTTTGACACAAATAATCAAATTTCGTCACAAATAAATTTGCGACTCAGGAATTTGTGACTCAGGAATTTGTGACGAAATTTACTTGCGACGTAGAAATTTGTGACAAAATTTCATAAAATTTTGTCACTAATAAGATTTTTTCTTGTAGTGTCTCTCTCTCTCACACACACACACACACACACACACACATGATTAGGGGTGTAAATGAGTTGAGTCAAATCAAGCTTACACATTCATTCATGATTAGGGGTGTAAATGAGTTGAGTCAAGTCAAGCTTTAACTTAAACGAGCCAAGCCTATATGAAAAATATTTTGAGCTTGGCTTGTCTCATTAGCTTAATACGAGTTAAATTCTAGGCTTAACTTGACTTGTTTATAAAAAATTAAAAGCTTAGTTTGGCTCATATATAATTATAAAATGTAGCTTTTCTAAACTCACATACGTCCAAATGTTGAGAGTATATATGCATCAAATTCTGTATTCCTTTGTAAGAGAAAAACAATCATAGAACCCATCTAGTCCACATATATTTTAAGATCAAATAATGAGTTCCGCAATTTCTTCTTAAACATTGATCCAGCTCATGAAATAGAGAATGTGGGGAAGAATATTTTAAGAAAAATATGTAATATAACTAACTTTTAAAAAATTCCAGTGATAACAGTTTGTAATATTAAAAAAAATAACAGTTACGATAACCTTTATTAAAATAACCAAACAAACAATTGAATCTCATCTTATGTCACCATCATTCCCATCATCAAATTGGAACAAAGAGGTTAACAACTAATATAACTGACAACACCTAATCAAAGAAAAAAAAAATCTACCTATTAGCACTACTACCATACCTCATGCTACTCCAAGGAAACTTAGCACTTACCCCAAAGTCCATAAACACCTCCATATGAGCAATTTGATATAAAAAATAGGGTTAACAATTTAGGGACATAAAAATATATTATCTATTATAATAATATATCGGACCCGCTCACAGGCTTTTAAGCCAAGCCTCATTAAATTAGACTTGAGCTTGTTTGCTAAACAAGTTTTTTTAAAACTTAAGTCCGTTCTATTTATTAAAGAAGCCAGACTAAGGCAAGCTTAAAGCAAACCAAGCCTTGGGCCTTTGACAAGCCGCTCGACTCATTTACACCCCTACTCATAATAACAACAAGCAAATGTACAACATATGAAACATGGAAGATCGATAACACATGACACACTTTCAATATAGTTATGTAAGTTGAATCCTTTTATAAATGTTTGGATGTGAGACTTATCATGATAAATAAGTGTTTGTTCTAGTCGTTGGTTTTTATACATCTTAGATCAAGTGTTATTGTGTTGTGGAGTCCGACACTTCTAATCCAGCTTCTTAGTGTCAAAGATCCTAACTTCTTTAGCCCGGCTTCAGCGAACAAACATAAATAAAATTTAAAAACATAGAGGAGAGTTAGTAAAGAATCAACTAAATTTTAATGTAAAAAACCTCTTCAATATGAAGAGTAAAAACCACAAGACCTAGTTAAGAAAACTTTCACTACGAATAATGATATTACAAATTTCTCTCTTCGGTTTAGAAAATATTGAGACTCTCCCTAATATCCCATGGTGAAAATCATCACCGCAAACCCCTGAATACATCATATTGGATCATCGAGGAAACTAAAGGAATTTAAGTATACTTGATTCCATCGCAACACTTATGGTTTCATAATGATCTTCCCCAGTCAAATCACCGGAGTGGAAATCCTTATGTGAAAGTAATCTTTGATAGAAAGAAAAACTATATAACTAATTTAACATATTGGGTATAACATTTTCCTAATTCCTTATAGTCCACCAGACTCCCATTATACTATGTTGGGCCAATGTAAGTATCCACTCATTAAATCCATACTCATTGTGAAATCTAATTTGATTCCTTAATAAATCACTTAATTTGTCCAATAATTAAGTAGCATGATATAATTGATAATTAAATATGTAACCTACAATTACGTAGAAAATAAAATTTTCTAACACCTCACCCTCTAAAATGATTACAAATAAGATTTCTCTTACACAAAAGTGCATGTCTTTGTGAAGGTATAATAATCCTAATGCTTTCTTGCTCGATTTTTTTTTCATAGAATCTTCGTCTTTTTCACTTTCTTTCTGATCTCTCTCTTTCCGGCTACATCAGCATAGACAAAATATCTCTTTTAAAACAAGAGATTAGAGCAACATATCAATTATACTTATTCTATGATAGGTCACCACCCAACAAGTACATATCATCAAAATTTTAATTATGTAAATTGTTCATCAAACAAATCTGTTTGTTCTATCTCTCGCGTCAAACATCGATATTCTCGGACCACATTTCCTATTATCGTCTCGATGTTCATTGCTATACCATCATTTGCTCTATTATATCCAGCCATTACTATCAAAGCTATTGGATATCAATCTATCCAACTTATGAGTATTCAGACTAAAACAGTTCCACATTCACTCAATTTTGACATTTATGCGATTTCAGGGAATGATCTAGTTTCGGTCAATTCCGTTTATCAAAATTGGACAATAGAGTGGTTGTACCTATGATACAAATGTTGTTTTGGTTTTGGCCCACACGTCTTAATCATTCATTCTCATACATTTTTTTTTCTCCAGCTGTTCTTCCATTTTCTTATTGCGTATGGAATGGGTTTTTGAAGTTTGAATTACACTTCTGAAATCAGCAAATTGGACACTAGCTTCAATTGCAATCTTGTCCACATGCTCCTCTATGATTCGATTCTCGCAGTCCTCGAAACAACCTTTGTTTGGTTCAAAACTAAGCATCTACCTAGAGAAGTTTATAACCCATCTATATTTATATACAGCAACAGTGGTAGCTCTCTATTGTGATGAAAGAAACGGAACATTTTCTCAAAAATAAAAAAGAGTGAGAGAATTCGGGCCTGTTTGAATACTATTTGTAAAAACAGTTTTTTAATTTTTAGAATAAAAAAAATAAAAATTCTGTTTGATATATAAGACCTGTTTTGTAACTTTCTAACAAAAAAAACAAAAGATTTGTAACTTTGTTAATCGAAACATCAAATTTTGGGTGTTGTTATATTTTTTCTCTTTATACCCAAACACGTGAAGAAGTGATGTAATATATCCCAACGAATACATTGTGCAAACATTTCACTCTGAGATCTTGGATAACTTTTTATCCGTTTTAGGTAAGGCAATTTCAGTTAAAAAGAATTTTTTTTTCAAAACAAAAAGGAAATAAAAACGGGTTTTGAAGTTTTTAGAGAAGTTTAAATTTTTTAAGGGTTTTTTTTTTAAAAAAAAAAATTCTTATTCTTATAACAAAATTTTTAGACTTCGTACGTAAAGAAGTCCATCCAACGGCAGACACATGTCTACCTCCTTAATCTTTTATAATAACTCTTTGATTCAAGCGGATTGTAATTAATCCAAAATTTAAGAAGGGTTATGTTTATCTCATTTTACGATAAATAATTTTCCTATACACATCAAAAGAGGTTGGGTCTCGCCACTCTTTTTTCTCTCTTCTCTTACCTGTGGGTCCCACTTATACTTTTATTTCTATAACATGAGATAATTGTTTTCCTACAACATAAGAAAAATATATCCCATTTAAGAATTAGCCGTCTCTATAAAATAAATAATTGCGATGGGTGGCAGATTACTGGAGTGAAGCCAAAGAAAGTGGGATATGTGAATGGGAAAAGGTTTTGTTATTTTAAATGATACAATTTGTTAGCTGTTTATAAATATGTAGAGAAGTATATAATTATAATATTAAAGTTGTATTTTTTTTTACTTTTCACGTCAGTTTATAGATTCTCTAAAGAGAAATTTTTTTTTTAATATTATAAATATGAAAAAAGTATTTCTTCAGTCACTGGAGTTAAAGTTCTCTCCAGTGAGCTCAAAACAATGTTGTGTTGGGATTATAAGATTAAAAAATTATAATGATAAAGACTAAAATAACCCTCTAATATATTATAATTATAAAAACACTTTGATTTCTGTTTCAAAACGACGTCGTTTTGAATTTATTGGAGATAACTTATCTTCAATGACTGAAGAAATCATTTATCCTATAAATATATACGTAATTATAAGCAACTAAAATAACACAACTTGTATGTTTTAAAAGGATAAACTGTTTTGCTACGTGAATAGCTGTACATGTAAGATATGAGATCCTTTAATGACCGTAATCTCTAAAATCCCGTGTGTTCTGCTTTATGGTCCCAAAACAATACCATTGTTCGGTATTCATTTTGGAGAAAAATTGGTGAGTCTAATGAATAGTGCAGCTTTAGGGTGCATCGGGTACAGGGTAGTATATTCTTGAGTATTTCAAGGAGAGCTTCCACGATCCAATAGATAAATCATAAATCAAAGAAAAGATCTTATAAATTCTCTCAAAAGGTATAAAAATAGGAACTTTCTTCCATTGTCTTTCGAAGAGGGAAAGCATCCCTTTCATTTAGATGACATCATCGAGATTTGATGCTTTCTCCTCCGAAAGAAGACCTAAATCACTTTTGAACGAACTTTGCAAGTTAAGATTTGAAGGTATAATTGTTGAAATAGTTGCAAAAGAGATTAATCATGCAAAGTTAATACAACTTAAAGACTAAGGATGCTGTGTTGATTGCAAACATTTTATGGAACATAAAGTTGAGTTGGTTTGTTGAAAAAGGAAAAAGAAAATGTATACTCCATAATGTCATTGTGTATCCATTATTACTCGATAGTATGAGTGTAAATGGACTAGGTCGGCCTATAAGGACCTATATAGCCTAGCCTACATTAGGCTCACCTATTATAAATAGTAAAATAGAGCAGGTCTAAGCTTTTAAAAAAACCTATTTACAAAACAGGCCACATGTTTTTTTGTACATGTCGGGCCTATAAGCCTACAGATCGGCCTATATCATATTATTTATTTAAAATATAATAAATAAAATTATTATTTTAATAATTTTGAATAATAAAATAATATTATTTTAATTATTCTTTTAATTGTTGAATGTTTAATAGGCTAACAGGCTTGGACCAATGCTTTTATTTTTTAAATATAGGTCAGGCCAGACTTGTAACTTGAGGTCTACACAAGCTAATAGACCAGGTCATACTCAATATTTTTACACAAACTTAATCTATTTAAGACAAAGCCTAGCTTATTTACACCACATAATCAGTGGCGGAGCTACATTATGTTCAACCAAGACCTTGACTCAAGTTGAATTTCAAAAATTAGCTACGTTTTAAACCTGACTTAATAACCGTAGCTAATTTTCTGGATAAAATTTAATGTTTGACATCACCTAAAATTTTGTTGGCTCTAACTCAATGAATGAGCTGACTCGCCAACTTATCTGTTACCACCACGTATAATTTTGCCAACTTATGTATTACCACCACGTATAAGAGGCATAATTTGCTCTAGTGCGTATTATTTACTTTGGAATATTTGAGAAACAAATAGACAGGGAGCATTTGTATTAACATAGCAATCATATTTACCCCTTTCAGGATGGGGCTTCAAATTTTAAAATTTCATCAATTAACCTACATACCTCAAATGAAGAGTAAAATCACAGAAGTATCTTGGTTTCAGAAACTAAAAAGGTAATCCAATTCGGTTGTATAAAACTAGCTGGAGTTTGGGAGGCTCCTTCCTCTAATATGAAATGTTTGATGCTAAGGGAGTCTTTACACTTGATCGAGTGTCTTATTATTTTATTTTTTTAACTAAGGATGTCTTTAGTACAAGAGAAATTTTTTGGTATCCGGGAATCACGGTTAATGGAAATACAATAGAAATTGAGTTTCCTTGAAATCTTACGAAAAATGTGTTTGGTTCGCCAAAATATTACTGGAAATATTGGATAAAGATTACTGATTTCATGTTTAGTTTATAACGAAATATGACTTGGAATATGAGGTTATTTTACAAAAATAATTCCAAACTATTTTTACTTTTGTAATTGATAGATTGGGTCTAGGTTTTTATGTGTGTTGGGGTATTTTTGTCTCGAAAATTATTGTTGTACTTTTCCTTTACTTGGTATTCTGAATTACCATATTATTTTTTGTAATCTGAAAAAGTAATTTTTCTTTATAAATTAAATTACCGGTAATTCTTAGATATCCGGGAACTGATTTTTGTTCCTTCTACCAAATATGGTAATTGAGTTTACCAAAGAAGGTTTACCAGTAATCCTTTCGAAATACTTGTACCAAACACACCCTAAAAATTTAGATGATGGTACACACTGGTATTCCATCAGGGTTAGAGCAAACTCCCAACCTCATACCTTTGTGGGTTATAAATCTAGTGCCCACTCTTGTTGACACTCCTAATCGAGTTTGTTTGTATAGTTTTTTTCATTATTATTATTTCTTTGGGTTTTGGTGTATAAATCGCCCAAAAAACATTTGCATATACGTGATATGCAATTTGATTGCGTGACATGAATTATATTAACTCAAAGTTTGAACTTAGCAGAAATGGTTGAGTGGATTGTTATTTGATGCAAGGCTTTGAATTCAAGTTCATATACACAAAGAATGATATTAACCGTTGCTTCAAATCAACAAAAGCAAAAAGAAGTACAATAGTTCAATACCGTGATTTAGCCATGAGTAGCAATAAGGATTTGATTACTAGAATTTTTCTCCACTTTTCAGGTAGGAATGGCTAAAATATCTTTTTATGACTTCTAATTTCGAAGAAAACGTAAATTCATCCTACACTATTTAATACCGGCGGGGGGGGGGGGGATGTGGTAAGAACTTTTTTTTTTCTTCGTTTTATATTTTTTTTAGCATCAGAGAAAAGTTGAAGCCAGCTGTCAAATTAATTTCATTTGATCTCAAGATGCTTGAAATAATATTGCTAACTTCTACCTATTGAACTAATTGACTCTTTTGTAATTTAGTCATTAAATATCAGAGTTTGATTGTAGTTTATAAAACCATCAATCATTTTTATAAACTTCCATTAAATATCAGTATTTCAATTCAATATACACTTCCTTGGTATTGTGGGCATACCATGTGCAATCATTTTTATTCTTTGCCAATAAAACAATAGAAGTTTTATATCCCCGTTTTAGTTTTTAATAGCCCAAAAGAAGGCTTTGCTGTCCCCAGCCTCTTCACCCACTCCTCCTTTTTTTTTTTCCCAACAAAATGCAATTAAACTAAACTAAGGTTCCATTAAGGAGTGACCATAATTTCTAATTGCTATCAGCCAAAGTTTGACTTGCTCATCCTCACACACAAATTGCTATAACTCTCTTTCAATCCTTGTCATTCTTTCTATTGTTGAAATATGACAAAACAGCAGTAGCCGTCTAAAAAGACCACCCACACATTTCTTCAGACTCACTTTCATTCACACCCACTTGGTTTTTTCTCTCCCCCTTAATCCTTTTTTTCTTTTTCTTTTGGTTTCCCATCTTTTTCCTTCCATCCAAACATGTCCATCATCACTCACTTAAACCCAGCTACTTCCACTTTCTTCTTGCTCTCAATAATACTCCTCTCTTTTCCGGGCACAACAAGAACCGACAACCCATGCGCGTATCCATGTTACCCTCCACCCATTGGCAGTAGTGCCACTCCTACAACTCCTTCAGTGTCTACAGTGCCACCAGCACCACCACAATCAGGGTTAATATACCCACCACCTTCAGGGTATTACCCTTATAACCCACCACCACCTTATGGCGGCAGTGGCGGCGATGGCAGTGGTGGTGTTTATGGCGCCCCACCACCACCGGACCCTATTCTACCTTACTTTCCATTCTACTACAGAAAGCCTCCTCACAAGACAGAAGACTCTTCAGCATCAACCACTGTGCAGAAATGGACAGGGATGATTGCTTCTGCTATTCTATTGTATTTGCTTCTTATTTTTGTATAACCTCTGAGAATCTTGATGTAGTCAAACTTTTCTTTTAAATGAGAATTAGTGCTTTTGTTATTAATTTATTCCAGTTTTTGTTGTGTTTGAGAAAATTTATTCTCTTTTATGGCAGTGACTTTTGTGTGTGCATGTGGTTCTGCAGGGGAAATGGGAAAAACAGAGGAGATTAAGCAGAGATATGATTATTTGAATTTGAACTTGTAGAGCTTGAGAAAAAAATTAAGAGAATAAACAAAAAAGTGATATAAGAGCTCTAAAATTTTAATCAATAATCGGTAACATGAATAAATAAAGGTTTATTTTTTTTTATTTTTTTTGGGTTTTAATGCCATAGATTGCTAGGAATGTCTAACCACTTCATTCATCACCTGTTTTGGATGGTTGTGTATTGGACTGTAAGTCCTAATAATTTCTTCCTTCTTTTCGCCCTGTTTTCCTTCTTCACTTCCTACCTTTTATTGAAATTTTTTAATTTCAATTATACAAAATAAAATAAAATTCAATAAGCCTCCTTAGAATTTGACCTTTTTACCAATATCATTGTACACTTTAAAGTTTTCTTAATTAATATTTGAAATGTAAATATTGGTTTAATATAATCCTCCATTTATATTAAATATGGACTTTGATTATTCTCATATTAAAAATCTGATTTATGTAATATTTCACACAAGTCATAAGCTATTGAAGGTTTTCTTGGGTTTTGAACGAAGTGGTGTGCTCATATGCAAGCAATTAGAACACACAAGGTTTTATGTTGAGTGACCTCATTCGAATGATCATCCAAATTTTCTACTGATGAGGAATACGTAGGGAATTTCGCTGATCTTTCCCATCTAGTTTAAAGCAAATTTCTTCAAAAACAAACCTAATATATGAATAAATGGTATGTGCCATTTTTTTTTTTAAAGAATAAATAGCACACTCTATGAGTTAAATAACCCGGATTTATGATAGAGAGTAAATTGGAATGTAAAAAAGGGTTTGAATTAAACAAAATCACTTATTCAATTTATTTGTATTTTTTTCCTTGGCGATGCACCTTTTGAGAATTGATCGAGTAATTTAAGGAGCAGGTACCCCTCAGGTGGGTATCCCCTCAACCAATGGTCCAAAAAGGTTACCAAGAATTATCGTATCGCAAGACAAGATCACCAACACAAGTGCGTGTATTGCTCACTGCTCAACGTTGAGCGTCTCAAGGATCACATAAAAAGAAGATACAAGAAAAGAAAGAAACTAAAGCTGAATTATCCTAAAAAAAAAAAACTAGTAAAGATTGAACAAGTCAAAAACCAAAGGTTACTTACACAGTAAGTTTATAATGAAAAAAAAAATTATGTCTTTGTAATGATTTATTCTAATACTTTTTGGATTCTTAAAAAATCAACAGAGTGCTAAAAAAGACTTGTTATGCAAATAGCCAAATATAACATCTTTTCGAGATCAAAATAATAGTTATAGTAGCATTTTTTCATTAAAAAATTTTAAAATAAAAAGGATATATTAAATTTGTTAAGATATAATATATATATATATATATATATATATATATATATATATATATATGAGAAAGGTTATACTTTCCATTATTTTAATCTTAATACTTTTACTACTTAATTGGTTGCCGTTAGATCAATTTAAAATCAACGACAATTAAATTTTTCCATTTTTTAATCATTAATTTCAAATTGACCCAACAGTAATAAATCAAGTACTAAGAGTAGTAAGTATAACTGTCCTATATATATATATATATATATATATATATATATATATATATATATATATATATATATATATATAAATTTAAAGTTACTTTAGGTAATTTTATCTAATATTCATCAAAATACACACACAAAAATGTGTAAGACCCATATTTTCATTTTCTCTCTCTTCTCTTCACATAGGTCTATATGGACCCCACACACCTTTTTGTGTGATAAAGTTATCTAAAGTAATTTTAGAAACTTTAAACCATATATATATATATATATATATATATATATATATATATATATATCTGAAAAAAATGTTTGTCCTTTTAAATAACACAACTTGTATCATTTCACTCTCACAAAGATGTGAGACCCGCACCTTTGTATTTCTTGTCCACTCTCTCCCCCATGATATATCTCTTCCTCTTATTTAAAATGACACAATTTTACATCATTTAAAATGACACACACTTTTACTATATATATATATATATATATATAGAGAGAGAGAGGTAGGATTCTTTAACACCGGTGTCAAATTTTAATTTTGACACCTTATCTGAGAGCCGTTAGATAAAAAAAGATCAATGGTGTCACATGCTTGCAAATCAGAGTCGTTAATCTTTTTTTATCTAACAGCTCTCAGATTCGGTGTCAAATTTCAAATTTGACACCGATGTCAAAGGATCCTGCCTCATATATATATATATATATATATATATATATATATATATATATATATATATATATAAATTTTTTATATTTATAAATTGTTCGGGCCAGAGTTTGATTCAGATTTCTGGCCCATAAAGAAGTTATTGGGTCACACATTCGCAGCCTCGAGCTCTCAACTCAATTAACTCCACCCTCGCGCTTCTCATATGCTACCCCCCTGTATTGTGTTTCGATAACCCTTTTCCTTTTTCGTCTTTCAAAGAAAAGATAAACCTAGCCGCTACCCGATCTCGAACTCGAAGTTACTGTTCCCAGCACCGTAATAGCCACCAATCTAACCCTAAAACCCGATGAATCCTCCATCCCCTTAATTCTCCCCTCAATAGAAACCCTATTTTTGATCTGCAGTATAGATGTTCTGCGTTAGAGATTACTTGTTTTCTGATTCTTTTTTTGTAGTTGCATTATTAAGTTGCTAGGCCTATTAGATTTTACAATCATAACAGTCTTTTCCTCTGTTAAGACATTGCAGTTTGGTTTTTTGTGCTGGCTAAGTGTACTTATTATTTATGTCTCTAGATTTGGTCATAGTCGTTTGGATATACACGTCCTATATTATTTTAACCAAAATCTTAGCTTTATGAACTGAAATGCAAGTGCAAAGATAGTGCATATGATGCTTTTACACTTGATCTCTGAACTTCAGGTAAGTTCATATGTTGACAAGTTCATTCGCTGATGCTTTTTCTTTGCACTTAATTTTGAATCTGTGATCGATAGCAGAAAAATATTAACAATGAGGTACATTATAATTATGAAATATGTTGATTGATTTGATGTTATGGCAATGTGTTGTGCTTCTACGTTATTTAAACAAATCCTATCATTGAAGAATAGGGACGATTAGCTGTGAAAGTAAATAAATGCCTTGCGCATTTCTTTTCTGTGTTTGGTTTCTCGCTTAAAACATCTCTCTTGTGTAGCATATGCCCGAACTATGATTTTGGTTTTTCATGGAAGGTTTTATTTATAAGAGAAGGAAACCTTTGACTTGCGTGGAAGATTCTGGTAGTTGCCTGAAGGAATAAAAGAATGTTGGATCCCTGCATTTATGCGAAACTAACATTAATATTAGAACTTTGAAAGAACCCTGATACACTCAGTTATATGGTGGAAAACGAAAGTCTGCACTTAATTTTGGCTATCAAGGTTGTGCCGTTATAATGAATGTCTGCACATCTTTGTGCAAATTTGAAGTAGTTGTGAGAGCCTCTTTAGTTGGTTCGAACAATTTGGCTTCAACCAAGTTTAATTTATTTTTAAAAGAAATTTGAGGGTGTTATGTTATCATCCATAATAAATTACTCTAAACCTACTAACCTCTATATGAAACTGTCGAAGTTAACAATTCACACATGTTTATTGGAGGATATGAAATAAAAGCTCCTTAGTAACTTGGAGACACGCACGTTTAGTTGAGAGCCGGTTTAGTTGTTTCGAACAGTCTGGCTGTCAACCAAGTATAGTTATGTTCACTTCTGTGAGTTATAGCCGTTACACACAAGAAATATAGGGATTCGGGAAAATAGCAAATGGCAAAGAGATCTACCAAGGGACCGAGAAAGCAAGTTTCAAGCTGGGTAAACATTTGGAACAGTGATCAAAATGTCACTGTTTTCCAACTTTTTTCCTTAAATGTTACGCCAACAGTGTTAATTCTCAATATGTCACGTGGACAAGTTCGTTGGGAACTGTAGCGAATTCAGTTTGTTGATGTGTCACGTTCCTAGTGGACATTAAGTTCGCTACTCTAGGTAGCAAACTTGGTTGCAATTAATGCACCTGTCACGATGACACATGGCAAACATGCAACGAAGTTTGCTAGGGCAGGCAGCGAATTCGTTGAATATCTGTCACGTGGCGTGGCAGGTGAAACGTGCAGGTGCATTAATTGCAACAAAGTTCGTTACCTAGAGTAGCGAATTTGCCCACGTGACATATTGAAAATTAACACTGTTGGCGTGACATTTAGGAAAAAAAGTTGGAAAACAGTGACATTTTGGTCACTGTTCCATAAACATTTAGTGCCGTGATCAAATGATGATAGTTTAGTTAGTGCATGGAAGTTGAGCAAGTAAGGGTAAGAACATGTGTTCATTCTCCACACTCCACATTATCATCTTTGGAAGAGGTTTTAATCTTGGACCTGTCTCGAACAGAATTGAGGGAAGATTCCTAAAAGGAAAAAGGTAATTCAGGTAACTAACTAATATATTGATGAGTACCACTCCGTCCGAATAGAGTTTCAACATTCAAACAGTAACCAAACAAACCAACAATAATCGAATATCGGAGGAATCATAGAGAAAATAAGTCTCGATTCTCATTAACAACTGCAAACGAATCACAGACAACCTGAATCGTAATTCAGGTGTTTACAAAAAGTTAAATGCTGAAATAAAACGAAGAAAGGCACCGGCTCTTCCAACGGAGGAACCAGCACTCCAATACAGCAACCTTATTACCAAGAATTAACCAAAATTCTTCTCTGCCCCTGCCTCCTTCTCTCGTAACCTAATCATTCTCTACCTTAACGGTTTCTCTCTCATTCTTCCACTCAGCCATGTCCATGTGTCCATTATAAGCTTCCACATTCTCTCTTACGTCCTCACTCGCACAAGCAACATCCTTACCCGCACATACTCCTGTACATTTGGGAAGAATAAACACGTTGCAATGAGAAAATAGAAAAGGGGTCAGAGGTAAACTGATCATAAAACTTATTATGTCCATGTTTACTATTGAGTAGAAAAAAAAAAAGGCAAATCTCAATACATAAGGTATTATGAATGAAGAAACTCATTGTATTGATTGATCAAAAAAAGTAACTACAAACTACCAAGGCTACTGCTATATATATCAGTTAGCCTATCTGTAAATAAGAAACGAAAATCTAACTAAGAAGCTAACAAACTAGTTAACTTACAGTAACAGAAATACAACTGTACATAACTAACCAATTAATTATAACTGACTAACAAACTTGACTTATATGTTAATACCCCCCCTCAAGTTGGAAGGTGAATGTCCATGAGCCCCAACTTGGAGATAATGGAAAGTGTTGTAAATAATAATTATTTAGTTATTATTTAGTCATTTATTTGTTGTATTGGGCCAAGCCCATTAGGTCAAAATTAGGTCAAGTATTCTCTATAAATAGAGAACCCTTTGTACAGATTATTTACCTCTTTGCCTCTTGCCGCCATCAGCCGCCACCGGAAAATTTTTCCGAGGACCTTTTGGACCAAGGGGACCATTGTTGACCTTATTTTTCCTCCGTTCTATCATTCTACGCATTGTTCCTCCGCCACAAACGACCCAAACACTTCTGACCGCCTCCAATCAGATCTGTCTTCACCGTTTGGACCACTTTCCGGCGACTTTTCAACCGCGACCACCCACAGACAAAATCTCAGCCGAAGAAGCCCCTCCACGCGCTCTCACGCGCCGCCCCTTTCCCGGCGAGTGAAGCCCACGCGCAGCTCCTTTCTCCGGCGCGTGGAGGCGCGTGCGGCCGTGTTCTTGGACCGGACCACCACCATTCTTCTCATCTTCTTGTCTTCTGTCTGGATCTGTGATTATTTTTCTGATCAGAGGTCATTTGATATTCTGTTTGGTTAATTTTATCGCTGGTTGTTAACTTTTTTTTGTTAAAAGATGGCCGAGCATGATAGTTCTTCGATCTTATCTGGTAAGAGCACACGTTCTATATCTCTTCTTGCTTCTTGCACTGATTTTAAAACCTCATGGATTTTGGATTCTGGTGCAACTGATCATATGGCTTGTCGTACTGAGTTGTTTTGTTCTTATCATCCTACTGTTGGTAGTCATACTATATCTGTAGCTGATGGATCCCATAATCAGTTATTGGTTCTGGTAGCATTCAAATTCAACCTTTCTTGTTTCTTAAAAATGTTCTTTATGTTCCTCAGCTTTCTACTAATCTTATCTCCACTCAAAAACTTACAACTGATTTGAATTGTTCTATCACATTTTTTCCTTCTCATTGTGTTATTCAGGATCTTACCACGAAGAAGACAATTGGAGTTGCTAATGAACAGGATGGGTTGTATCATCTCCTTCCAGACCATGCTAGCAAAAATCAGTTATTAATGACACGTCATCCTTCTACTGCAGAGTCTATGATTTGGCTCCATCACAAGCGTCTGGGGCATCCACCATTTAGTCTTTTGAAGTTTATGTTCCCCTCTCTGTTTCTCAATAAGTCGGTTGAGACATTTCATTGTGATGTTTGTGAATTTGCAAAACACCATCGAGTGTCATTTCCTTCTAGCACTATTAAAAGCAGGGAACCTTTTTCTCTTATCCATTCTGATGTTTGGGGCCCTTCTAAAGTGCACAGTGTTTCAGGTGCAAGGTGGTTTGTTTCTTTTATTGACGATTGTACTCGGATAACATGGATATACTTGATGAAAGACAAGTTTGAAGTACCAGAGATATTTATTCGGTTTCATCACATGGTTGAGACTCAGTTTGGTAAAGGTATTAAAAGACTCAGATCTGATAATGGTACTGAGTACGTCAATCAACGCCTGTCACAATTCATTTCAGACAGAGGTATGATTTATGAGCTCATATGTGTTGATACCCCTCAACAAAACGGGGTTGCTGAAAGGAAAAATAGTCACCTTCTTGAAGTTGCTAGAGCACTACTTTTCCAGACATCTGTTCCTAGTTCTTATTGGGGAGAAGCAGTGTTAGCTGCAACTTCCTTCTTTCCTTCTGTTCCCATATTGCAGAGCCTTCCACCAAGAGTGTTTGGATGTGTTGCCTTTGTCCATGTTCATAAACAACATCGGACTAAGTTGGATCCTAGGGCTCTTAAGTGTGTCTTCCTTGGTTATACCCCTTATAAAAAAGGGTACAAGTGTTATCATCCACCAAGTCGGAAATTTTTTGTTTCTATGGATGTCACCTTTCAAGAATCTGAATCTTATTTCCTGGGTCCTCATCGTCAGGGGGAGAACAGTTCATCAGAAGACTCGTCCCCTTCCTTTTTTGAGTCTGGATCAATCTTCTCTCTTCCTAGTGTGTCTGCTCTTGGTGTGTCAGAACCTTCAAATACACCTGAGATACGGAAAATTTTGACACCTGAATTGGTATATCAGAGGAGGAAACAACCCATACTGTCTCAGCAGCAACCTCAATCGTCTGAACCACTGGTAAGTCCTGAATCTCCTATTTCTTCTGAGTCTCCTGAATCTTCTGTTTCTGATTCTAATATTATTTCCTCTCATGATTTGTCTATTTCTTCTGATATCTCTAATGACTTACCCATTGCTTCTACTTCTGATGACTTACCTATTGCTCTTAGAAAAGGAAAAAGATCTTGTCACAAGAAAACTTGTTCCTCCAGTCCCTCTTGTACTCAATACCCTATCTCCCACTTTGTTTCCTCTGCTAATCTTTCTGTGCAGCACAAAAGCTTTGTTTCAGCACTAGATTCTATTGCAATCCCAAAATCAGTACATGAAGCCTTGAAAGATAGGAATTGGGCTCAAGCCATGCAAGATGAGATGAATGCTTTGGAGAAAAATAAAACATGGGAGGTTATTGATAGACCCAACGGAAAGAAAGCAGTAGGGTGCAGATGAGTTTATGCCCTGAAATATAATTCTGATGGCACTCTTGAGAGATATAAGGCTCGATTAGTGGCCAAAGGTTACACTCAAACCTATGGCATTGATTATGAAGAAACCTTTGCTCCAGTTGCAAAGATGAATACAATGAGAATCTTGTTATCCCTTGCTGCCCATTACAATTGGGATATAAATCAATTTGATGTGAAAAATGCTTTCCTCAATGGTGAGTTAGAAGAAGAAGTCTACATGGAAATCCCGCCTGGTTTTGATTCTGTGAAGGGGGAAAATAAAGTTTGTAGATTAAAAAAGGCCTTATATGGAATGAAGCAGTCACCTCGTGCTTGGTTTAGAAGATTTACTAAGGTTATGATGACCTTAGGATACAGAAAGAGTCAAGGAGATATCACACTCTTTTCTTCAAGCACTCCCAAAATGGGAAGCTTACTGTGCTCCTTGTATATGTTGATGATATTATTATCACAGGTGATGATTTTGTGGAGAGACAGATTCTGCAAACACGGCTTGCCTTTGAGTTTGAAATCAAAGACCTTGGGAAACTGAGATATTTCCTAGGGATAGAAGTAGCTCATTCAAGCAAAGGAATTTTTATCAGCCAGAGGAAATATGTTCTTGATCTTCTCAAAGAAGCAGGAAAGCTCGGGTGTAAACTCTCTAATACTCCTATTGAGCAGAATCACAAGATGGGCTATGAAGAAGAGAGTCCTCCAGTTGATAAAGGACAATATCAATGGCTAGTTGAGAAATTGATATATCTGGCCCATACTAGACCAGACCTAGCTTATGTTGTTAGTGTTGTCAGTCAGTTTATGCACGATCCAAAAGAAAAACACATGCAGGCAGTAGAGAGAATTCTTCAGTATCTTAAAGGTACTCCTGGTAAAGGATTGTTATTCCGACGTGATGGCAATCTATCTTTAGAAGTCTACACAGATGCTGATTATGCTGGATCCGTGACTGACCGTCGTTCTACCACTGGTTATTGCAGGTTTCTTTGCGGTAACTTGGTGCATTGGAGAAGTAAGAAACAAGATGTGGTTGCCAGATCAAGTGCAGAAGCTGAATTTCGAGCTATGGCTAAAGGCATTTGTGAGTTACTGTGGCTGAAAATTGTACTTGATGATCTCAAAATAAAATGTGAGGGACCTATGAAGCTGCTATGTGATAATAAGTCCGCTATTTGTGTAGCTCATAATCCAGTTCAACATGATCGAACTAAACATATTGAGGTTGACCGCCATTTCATCAAAGAGAAACTTGATAGCGGGTTAATTACCACTCCATACATTCCCACTGGGCGTCAATTAGCTGATCTATTAACAAAGGGGCTTCCTTCAGACAGATTTCAAGAACCTACTAGCAAGCTGGGAATGATAAATATCTATTCCTCAGCTTGAGGGGGAGTGTTGTAAATAATAATTATTTAGTTATTATTTAGTTATTATTTAGTCATTTATTTGTTGTATTGGGCCAAGCCCATTAGGTCAAAATTAGGTCAAGTATTCTCTATAAATAGAGAACCCTTTGTACATATTATTTACAATTCTATAATATATTAGAATACCCTTTTTCAAGTGAAAGGAAAGGAGAAGGATGCAAAGCTTTAGTCAGCACCTCAGCCAATTGATTAACAGTGGAGATAGGCAGTAAATGAAGCAAACCATTTTGAATTTTTTCACGGATGATGTGGCAATCCAGTTCAATATGTTTGCTCCGCTCATGGAAGCTAGGATTATGAGCTAAATATATTGCTGAAAGACTATCACAGTACACCGAAGCAGGCTTGGAAGGAGTAACACCAAGATCCTTTAATAAATAATGAATACATTGCAACTCACAAGCAATGTTGGCCAAAGCACTATATTCGGATTCTGTGGATGATCTAGAAACAGTCGTTTGTTTCTTTGATTTCCAAGATACAAGGGAAGAACCAATAATAACACACAAACCAGAGACATATTTTCGGGTATCTATACAACAACCCCAGTCGACATCAGCAAAGCCCGAAACAGAAAGTTCATTCTGGCTAGGGAAGAATAATCCTTTGCAAGGTGAACCTTTTATATAACGAAGAACTCTGGTTGCAGCTTGCATGTGAATATCCATTGGATTTGAGACATATTGATTGAGTTGTTGTACAACAAAAGAGAGATCGGGTCTTGTGGTTGGGAGGTACAATAATCGACCTATAAGTCTCCTATAAGAATAAGGATCAGAACAAGGAGAACCTTGAACCCTTTGGAGCTTTTTCGATGGATCCATAGGAGTGGAACATGGTTTACACCCCAATAAACCACAGTCAGATAATAATTCTAAAGCATATTGTCTCTGATTTATGATGATGCCAGCAGAAGATTGAGAAACTTCAATGCTAAGAAAAAAACGAAGGGAGCCTAGATCCTTTATACGAAATTGAGCATCCAAATGTTTCTTAACATTGGGTATTTCAGTAGAATCATTCCATGCCATGATTATATCGTCCACATAGACAAGCAATGTTGTAAAAGATTCACCATGCCTCTTAGTGAATAAAGTGTGATCAGCTGATGAAGGGGAATAACCAAGAGCTTTGAGAGCCGTGGACAGCTTTGAGAACCATTGCCTACTCGCCTGCTTTAGGCCATAAAGTGATTTCTCCAATTTACAGACTTTGCCAGGTGTGCAACTAGAAATTCCAGGAGGAAGAATCATATAGACTTCCTCATTTAGATCACCATGCAAAAATGCATTGTTAACATCAAGTTGCTCTATGTGCCATCCCTTAGCAGCTGCTACTGCCATCAGAATTCGAACAGTAGAGAGTTTTGCAACTGGTGAATAAGTGTCAAAAAAATCAACACCCTCAAGTTGGGTGTAACCTTTAGCCACAAGTCTGGCTTTGTAACGTTCAATACTTCCATAAGCTTTGTATTTGATTTTGAACACCCATTTGCATCCAATGGGCTGTTTACCTTTAGGGAGGTCAGTGAGAGTCCATGTCTTGTTTTGTTCAAGAGCTATGATTTCTGCATTCATAGCTTGCTACCAACATTCATGCTTGACAACTTCATTATAGGTCTTAGGTTCAATGTTAGTGCTGATATTTAAACAGTATTTTGTATATCTAGGAGAGCATCGATCAAAACAGACATATGAGGATATGGGGTAAAGAGTTGTATGCTTAGGAGTAATACCTGAAGTTGTTGATGCTATAGCTGTAGAAGAAGGAAGATTGCAATAGAAATCATTGAGATAAGAAAGAGGACGACGTAGACGAGTTGGTCTGTTATTAGCATTGGATTGAGAATTTTGTGGAGCAGAGGAATTATTTTGGTCAACTGGATGAATCAAAGGTATACTTGGAGTATTATTGTTAGTCCATGATACAAAGAAAGGATCAGATGAATCATTCTGTAATTCAGAAACACGAGTGATATTGGATTGCTCATTAGGCTTTGAAAAAGGAAATACAAATTCATGAAAAACAACATTTCTTGAAACACAAATTTTATGAGAAGACAAATCAAGGAAAATATAACCTTTGGTTCCTTCTTTGAATCCTAAAAAAACAGACTTGTAAGCACGATGTGAGAATTTTGTTCTATGGTTTAGCAATGTATTTGCAAAACATAAACAACCAAAGCTTTTTAGTTGTGTGAGAATTCGAGGTGATCCATATATTAATTCATATGGAGTTCTGTTATTTAGAAGAGGGGTAGTGATACAATTGATTAAATGAACCACATGTGAGATACAGAAAGACCATAGATTTAGAGGTAAGTGTGCTTGGAAAAGAAGGGATCCGACAACGTTTAGCAAATGTTGATGCTTACGTTCAATAACTCCATTTTGCTCAGGGGTTTCAACACATAATGTTTGATGTAATATCCTTTTGCTTTGATAGTATTTGGGCATGTCAAATTCAAGTCCATTATCACTGCGTATGGTCTTTACTGTGATATGAAACTGATTTTCAATTAAAACAAAAATTCTGTAAATGCCCGCGAGTTTCATGTTTAGCTCGCATGAGTTTAATCCAAGTAAACCTAGAATAGTCATCTACTATTGTAAGAAAATAGCGGAAGCCATGTATACTGGGAGTTTTATATGGTCCATAGATGTCTAATGAATAAGCTCAAAAGCATAAATGGATTTTGTGATACTAGAAACATAAGGCAGTTTCCTTTGTTTGGAAAGATGACATATATCACAAGGAATTACAGAATTTGAAGGAACAAAGGGAAATTTACATGACATGTGTTTCATGGTAGATGGAGAAATGTGTCCTAGACGTAAATGCCAAAAGGCATATTTATTTGAAACATCTGACTCAAGACTATAAGTTGTCTTCAACTTATTCTTGCTGGAACATCAATGACAAACAATCCATCCTCTTCATTAGCTATACCAATCATCTTCCTGGTATTCATCTGGAAAATCAAGCATTTGTAATCAGTGAAGGTTAGGGAGCAAAGGGAAATATGAGAAAGTTTGCTAACAGATATTAAGTTCACTTGAAATTCAGGCACAAACAGTACATTGTAAAGTACAAGATTATCTGTTAGATGAATGGTTCCAGAATATGTGGCATACACTTTAAAGCCATTTGGAAGGGTAATAGGGATAGGCTTAATCTGATTGATGCTATCAAAATGTGAAGAAATATGGGTTATATGATCTGTGGCTCCAGTATCTATAACCCATCGAATATGACCATTACCTGATTGTGGAGAAATCATATTGAAAGAATTAGATGTATTCACATTGAATGTTGCAGAAGGGGTTTTAGCAAGATTGGAGACATGTACTTCATTAGGCTCATTCACTGGATCCTGTTGTTGTCCAAGATTGGATTGTATCATATCCAAGATTCTCTGGTATTGAGTCTAAGAGAATACATCAGCATCAGATTTCACTTGCTGTTGTGAATCTTCAAATTCTCCCACTTCTTGAAATGCAAGATTAGCAGCTCACATTGGAAATCTCTGCTTAAAACCTTGTGGATAACCGTGCTTCTCAAAGCAAGTTTCAACAGTGTGGTTGGTCCTACCACAGTAAGTGCACAGCCTGTTGCCACGTCTTCTTCCACCATTATTTCGACCTCGGCCACGAAAGGAACTGTTATTTCCACCACGAGCATTGAAACCACCAGCAATGGAACCACTGTTAAAAACTCTTTGAACTGCTGCATTTGTAAGGACTTTTGGCTCTTCATTAACATCTAGCTGTGATTCAGAATTCAATTGTCTTTCTTACTGACTCACTAATGAAAATATTTCATTAACAGATGGTAGAGGTCGCATAAGCATGATTTGTGAATGAACATTTGAAAACTGATCATTCAGTCCTGTAAGGAATCTTATTGCTCGATCATTTTCTCTCCCTTCCCATACACGAGTGGATATTCCACAATTACAAGGAATAGCAGAAGTGCAGGTAGGAAGAGGTTGCAGAGTTTCAAATTCGTCCCAAAGACCTTTGATATGAGTGTAGAAGTCTGACACTGTTCTTTCACCTTGGTGTATTCGATAGATCTCTTCTTGAAAATCTGAAATACGAAAAACATCAGCTTGCGAAAATCTTTGATGCAGATCATTCCAAACTTCTACAACATTTTCAATCCATAGAACTGACTGCAGAATTGTGTCACTTATCGAACGATGGATCCAAGAAAGGATCATCACATTACACCTTTGCCATGCATCATACATATCATCAGTAGGATCAAGAACGTTGATTGTGCCATCTAAAAAACAGAATTTATTCTTCGAACGCAGCGCCATCTTTAATGCCCGAGACCAAGAATGATAATTCTTTCCATTGAGTTGAGTTGAAACAAGATTCAACGTTGGATTTTCACTCGGATGTAAAAAGTATGGATTCGCTGGGTTTGTAAAGTAATCTGGAAGAGGATTAACGTTTGCCATTTCTATAACGGAGAAATCAGCAAGAAATTGTAGGAAAGAAAAGGGAATGAACCAGATGAATACCAGAGCTCACATGAGCTCTGATACCATATTATGAATGAAGAAACTCATTGTATTGATTGATCAAAAAAAGTAAGTACAAACTACTAAGGCTACTGCTATATATATATATATATATATATATATATATATATATATATATATATATATATATATATATATATATATATATATATATATATATACGAAAATTTAACTAAGAAGCTAACAAACTAGTTAACTTACAGTAACAGAAATACAACTGTACATAACTGACCAACTAATTATAACTGACTAACTGACTTGACTTATGTGTTAATATAAGGATCCCCGACTTAAGAGAGTAGAAATGAAAGTTAATTATACGCGGTCTTAGTTTTGCATTTCCATATTTATTAGACAACGTGTTTCTCACAAGTCAATGGTTTTCCTATGTTAGGCTAATCTCCACCAATCAGAACGAACTGATTCTTTGTCACCTTTCTTCCAAACTGCTTTAGCTGCATGCATGTCTCTACCATCCCAGTTTACAGCTATCCATTCTCCTATATTATTCTAAATTTTTCAAATCATATACCCTCAATGTTAAAAGAATTCGTTATATTTGTCAATGTACAACTGGAAATCCATAATGGCATAGTAGCCATTGCCTTATAAAGAAGGATTCAGAATTGATACAAACAAATTACAATGCTTTAGAATGCTTAAAAGTCTACTGTTTTTTATTTACCAAATCGTTTGACACTAGATACTTATCCAACTTGAAACCTGCTATATCGGCCTCCTTGCAGATCTCTTTGCACTTTGCTGTTCTCCCAGAGGCCATGTAAATTTCAAGCATGTTCTTGTATAAGTCAAAAGTGGGAGAAAATCCAGCTTCTTTAAGTTTTGCAAAATATCTCACGGATCTAGATAGATCATTTAAAGCAACAAACAGCTTTATTACCACACGATAAGCTGGAAGGTCAAAGAGACAATTTGAAGCCTCCATTTCCCAAACTACAGCCAATGCTTCCTTGTATTTCTTCTCTGTGTAACGGCTGTAAATCACAGAAGTGAACATAACTATACTTGGTTGACGGCCAGACTGTCTGAACCAACTAAACAGATTCTCAACTACTTCAAATTTGCCCATCTTAGTGCAGACTTTCATTATTGCAGTACAACTTTGCTGGCTTAAATTCAATTCATCTCGTTCTCCAAGTTCATCTAATAAGGGCACCACATGCTTGTGTCTATCAGGGTTCTTTCCAAGTTCAAGTATTAGTTTTGCATAAATGCTGGGATCCAACATTCTTTTATCCCTTCTGGCAACTACTAGAACCTTCCATGCAAGTCTAAAGTTTCCTCCTTTTATAAAACCCCTAATCATTACCTCCAACAAACCTCGACTAGCAGATCCGGCCAACTTCTCTACATTGAATGGAACTTTTAAATCATGGTTCCTGGCCAAGACCTCAACGGTTGATGTCAGAATCCAATCATCTGGGAAGAGATGGGGTTGGTGTTTGGCCCAACAGAATGTTTGTAGAGCTCTCTCAGGATATCCCATATGGCCTAATTCCCTTATTGTCAATGATAAGGACCCCTTCCTCAGGAACTGCACCCACTTTCCAAGAATTGTAGATACATCTTCATCTGGATTAAGTTTACTGATCTCTCTTGCTAACCCAACAAGGAAACTTGGGCTTTTATACACTTTCTTAGCCATAGACGCACGGGAAGAAACCACAGCTGGAGCTGTCAATTTTACTAGTCTTTTTGGTGTAGGTAGTCCCAATGGTCGAAGCCGGTAGGGAGCTGGAAGAGGAAGAGGCCTTTCGCGATTTAACTTTTCAGGTTTTTGTGGGATTCTACCTTCAAAAAGCGATGAAATAGCTTCTATCTCATCCGATTCCCAAACAACATTAGTATTTTCTAACTCCTCTTCATAGTCTATATGTGGTCCATTATTGAAATCCATATCTTCCTGAGTTGGTTCAGAGATGGTGCTAGGCTTCTTCAAAAACAGATTAACACCAAACTCAGGAGGTAGCTTGGCACGCCTTGGATATCGAAGGTTCTTTGGTGGATTTCTTCTCCTATTTGAATGTGCTGCTAAAGTGATTCTTTCATGTCTGGACCAAGTTCTTCCCAATGGAATAAAATGCACACTAGGGAATGACACTGTTCTGTCCATTATTCAGAAATAAGAATTAGAAACGTAGAGGTTGCATTGTCATTGAGAACCTGCAGAGAAAATAATACACGTATATATTAATGACCAAGTAGGACTTTCATCAAACAAATGGTCTGCATATTTCAATACTTTGGAACCAACGGATTTTGTCACCCTCTTATTGGAAAGATTGCAATTTGCAAAACTGGGGTAACAAAACACAATTGCATGAGCACAGAAACGGTAAATATTTCATTTGGGTCAGGTTCATAACATCAATCTTTTAGAACCTAACTCTGCTGTCAGCCAGTCATTAAACAGTAGCACTTTATTCATTTTTATTCTCTCCCAAAAAGTTTTTTTTTTTTTTTTTTTTCGTTCTCGAAATGCCACTGATCAATAAATAATTAATTGGGTCATTATTGTAAATCACTAAATTTATAGAGATCTGAGTATCAGCAAAATTAGTGATTGAAAAATATACCAGAAGACAACGAAATAGGGGAAGAGGGTGAGTCTACCTGAACAGAGTGGCTTTTGAAAGAGAGAAGTCAAGGGATACTAGGGTCTTCGTTTCCCCCACTCAGGCATGACCCAGAGAAAGTTGCGATTTGCTCCTATCCTATGCCGCCAAGCTAGGAAGGGTCTTTTTATTTTGTTTAAAAAATAAAGAACAACTTATTTAAAAAAAAAAAAACACTTCAATTCGAGAGTTAGATAGGTAGAGGTGAGAGTAGACAGGAGTGAAAGCATATGTTCGAATCTTTCCACAATAAATTGATTGAAATATTTAAAAAAAAAAAAAAACACTTTTTGATTAATTGTTTAAAATAATACAAATATTGGACAAAAAGTTATTACAAAGACGCCACAAATTTTTAAAATTATGATACAAAAAATATAATGAAAATATAGGATGAAAAATGAGAATAAAAATCCATTTAACAAGTGATGCAGCAAGAAGGGGTGTAAACAGCAAGAAAGGTAATGACTCCCATTATATATCACTTAACTTTAGTTAATGTACTCGTAGTGGTACATAGATGTCTTCCGTAAGGGTGAAGTATGTTGATATAGGGGGTGTCCGTAGTGGCAATGGTAGAGACCAAGCACTAGTGGAGCTTCCCATGGTGCATAAAGGGGGGAGGGGGGGGGGGGTGTGTGTGGAAATGGCTAAGGTGGCTCTCCATAGTCACAGCCGTAGAGGCTCAGTGGAGAAGAAGGGGTCCTTCCCTTAATGTGAGAGGTGGGTATTTAGAGCAAGAGCCCTAGCCAACCTAGCCTGAAACCCCTGCCCTTGTGCAGGGGCAGCTGGTGTGCATGGGAAAGAGGGGGCATCCTATGATGCCTTCTAGAAGATGGGCTTTGAGAGGTTGGGCCCATCTGGTAGGCCTCATGTAAGTTGTATCCAGAACAGTTAGTAATAGTCACAATTAGGTATTACGTTAATAAATAAGTTATTAGTTTGAAAGTAATTTTTAAATATTTTTAAAATTAAAATCATGTAATTAATTTTTCTCAAATAAAAGTATTAAAAAATTTAACAATTTTTGTGACCTGTTATTAATTATAACTTTTTTTTTAATATAACTTCATACAAATTATCCAACTCCCTCGCCATTAATTTACGCCTCGTGGCAATGCTTTATAACCCACTAGTTTAATATCCAAATTGCTCTTATTATGCTTTCAACAAGTATGCAATTTAGCGTATTCTAGTATCATCTAATTCCTATACAACTTATGTTGAAAGGAGCAAGAAAGAGCATTTATTGCTTAAATATAGAAATACACAAGAAACAACGTAATTATGAAAAAGTTTCTTTAAATCAGTGGATGTTCCAAATATATAATAAACAAACAGAACATTTTAAAAATCCCGTCTACACCAACAGGGACGTGAGAAGCTTTCACCGGCATCAGGGAAAGATCCGATTGAAAATTGTAAGTTTCTGATAATAAAATATGGTTTAGAAGAAAGATAATTCCATAATAGGGTGCCAACAGGCCACTTTAAATCTAAAGATAATTTTATTTACAAATAATGATTTCCATAAATTTTCCATATTGAGGGTCTCCCAAGAGGTACAACAAGTGAAAATACATCTTCATTATTATGAGAGCGTTTTACGTACAACGATGATATTAAAAATTTGGTGCGACAGTGTATTTTATATTAAGTGTGACTAATAAGACTTAGTGTAAAATACAAAAGTAACTTCTTTATTCTCTTTCTCTAAAAAAAAGTTGATGATGACACAATATCATTGGTTTGTCTTAGGTACAATGGTGGTATTATAGATTTTTCCCATTATCAGGTAAACGTATATATGTTGTATACATCACAATATATATAACTACTACCAAACTTGGACAGTGGTAACTTGGATGATATTGTGCTATATATGCCTCAACTATAACATCAATTTAATATCGTAAATAAAATACTAAACATGCTGCTTCCTCATTCTTCAATATGCTTTAATTAATGGATTTTATTAATCTCATGTTAAAGGAGATAAGTTATCTCATGTCATAGAGATAAATTTGTGGCTCCACCACCTGAAAAATAAAAAGAAAAGAAAAGGAAAATGTGGCACAGTTATCAAAGAGTGTGTAGGAGAGAAAATTATCACATGTAACATAAGATTAGTTTTTCTCATAATTAATATATCTATGGCAGTAATCATTCCATTGCATTTTATGCAGAACCTCAAATGCCTCAAGTTAAAAAATGAAGGAACAATCTTCTTAAGCAACACGTACAACGAGACTACCACTTCTAGAACTGCAGCTCAAAGCCTGTACCACTTCTATATAGTTGACCTCACTGCTCTTTTGGCAGTAAAATCAATCCGGATTACTGAGACAAATTAATGTCTTACCCTGCTTTGTGAATTTAATCTTGCAATTTTTTGTATTGAGCTTTAGAATTTTCGATTGCAATATTTTAGTAAAGGAGAATTTTCTTTCTCATTTCTAAGATGATACCGGTGAATTTTAACACATGCACAATTAAAATACTCACCCAAATGCATATTATGCATGGCACGTACGGTTTATAACATAAAATTATCTCTGTTATCTTTTTTTAAGTTTTTTCGGTCAAAACATTGGGATAAATTTTAAAGATCGACAATGAGTTTGTGTGAAGTGTGAACCATTGGATGGAAGGTTTAAAAGACTAAATCAAACAGGCACTAAAATTTGAAGAGTACCATCACACTAATTAATGGAGTGGATTATGTATGGCACGACATGAAAAAAAAAAAAAAAAAAAAAATTGTGCAAACAAAGAGAGATAGATATTAATGTTGACATTTGTTATACCTATCTCGAAACATTTTTCATTCAGCTAAAAATCGAAGAAGAGTGATGTACAAATCCAAAAATGTGTTAACTGAAATAATGGCCAGAAAAATATGCCATCTTATTAGCATATAATCGTACATCAATTTGTTGTGTATAAACACGAATTCTGGCAACAAAAAAAAGAAAGAAAGAAAATCGAATGGAAACTTTTTATATTAATATATATTTTCCTGTCCATTTTCTAACCCTAGCAGGCATGGCAATATTGGTTTGAGAAATCACCATCCATACTTATTAAGCAGTCTGCATCTGAAAGTGATTTAAAAAAATGGCATGTTGTCTATTGAAAACTTGCTCTGGACACGCTTTTGAGGAAGCTACTGCTTTTACTGATTTCTCTGAGTGGTTTGTCAGTAAATCTTATCAGATTGTAGGCTGAAGCACCTAATATGGCGCCAAGAAAGGGTCCAACTATATAAATCCAGAATCCATCGTAAACGTGCATCACCAAAGCTGGTCCAAGGCTTCTGGCTGGGTTCATAGACGCTCCTGACACAGGCCTGCATACCATTTAATTAATTAAAATGTTATCATCGACTTATTGTAAACAAATGTATAAATATATATATATACATCGCTGGGATAGGTTATTCTATATTAAGAATAATAATTTTACACTAAATTTTAACTATTATTTAATGACTCTAATTTAAGCGATTAATACAAGTAAAATCAACAACTAATTAAAAATTATCGTGTAACTTATATTAGTATAAAATATTATAGGGATTTGCATTTATTATTTCACATAACACAAGAAAGTTTTCTACACACATAATATTTTGTGGGATCCACACTTTTTGAAACAAAAAAAAAAAAAAAACTACGGCACGCAAAACAAATCTCTATAACATTACACAATCACTTTTTCTACAACATAGCTCTTATAAAACCCAATATTATATGGGAAAAAGAATTCTTATGTTGTAGGAGAGTTCTCTTCTCATGTTAGTGAGAGTTCGTTTTACGTGCAATAATTTTTTTTATTTTCTTTATTTTTTATGTGTGGGCCCCACCATAAATTTGAGTGTGTAGGAGATTTCCTCCTCTCCAATAGCATGAGAAAAGTATTGCCCATATTATATATACTATAGATAGATAGATAACAGTATAATTTAGTGTTAAATTACCCGGCAATGAAGACATCTATTAAGACAGTCATACCAACAGCAATCCCTGCCAATTCTCCAATCTGTTTTGAAAAAGAACAAAGAAAAAAAAGAATTTGAGCTATTTCATATGCGAAAGGCCAAATGATGAATTATTTGGAATATCTAAATAGCATGAGATTTTGATAAATGGGAAATATTTCAAAAGGTAAATGTTAGAAAAGAAATATCATGTGTGAAGATTTCTATAAATCGAGATTCGTCCTATAATCATCCACCATTTAGCATTCTTCAACTTATAAATACTAATAGCTTCAAATGAGGATAACTACTAACATGGGTGTTCAAACCAAAAGAAATGCAAGAAAAAAAAGTAATATAAAGTAAACTAAGTATACTAACTGCTCGATTGTCCGTGGAAACTGCAGAGACAACAAACATCAAGAGAAACGATGTGAGGATCTCGAAGACAAGAGATTGAACATGAGATCCTGATGGTACCGTTCCAAAATAAGAATTTTCATCTAGATCAAACAGAAGGCGCAATGTCCCACTACCAAGGATAGATCCTAGCGCCTGCGCAATAAGATACATAGGCACCTGCAGCAATAATGCATATAGCTTCAGCTTAAACCAAATGCTTCTAGCACTGAAAATCACAGATATTATTTTATCTCAAGTCAAGCCTCTTGGAGGAGGGGTAAAGTGGCTTTTGTGACGAGAAAATCTAAATATGTTCATTTTTACTTTCACAAGTTGGGAATGTTGTGCACGGAGATTCACCTTTTGGTGTATCAAATTCACAGCTCAAGTACAAAAACAATAGTACTATTGACTTTCTATCTAATTACAAGGGTTTAAAGTTGTTGATTAATAGAAGATAAAATTATTTCTCATACATATAAGAACATGTGGTCACACATGAGTTCACGTACTTTTAAATATATGTAAAGGATAATTTTATCTCTTATAACATAAGAAACTTTAAGTCCCTAATTAAAATTTAAAAAATATTGACCCCACAATGAAAGAATAGTCTAAAATCGAACAAGCAGATCAATTTTGTAATCTATAACATGCCTGTTTGAGAGGGAAATGACGATAGATGGCGAAGCTGACAGTGACTGCAGGATTGAAATGAGCACCGGAGATGTGACCAAGAGCATAAACCAAAATCATCACTGATAGACCCCACACAATACAAATTCCAGGGAACGTTATTGTCCCTTTACTCTCTTCAATTTTATTCAAAACCACAGAGCAACACCCTGCAAATACTAGGAAGTATGTCCCTATTAACTCTGCAATTACCTGTTTCACACAGAGATTTGATTCATCCTTAGTAACAACGAAATTCAATTCACTCTTCGCAACACAACAAAACAAACTAAGTGAAAATTACATATTATTAGTGTGACAGTTAATATTTGAAACTAAGCATGTAGAGAATGCGGACACTAAATAATATATATATGTACGTACCTTCTGTATGACTTGAGTTACCTCAGCAGAACCGCAAAACCCAGAATCAGAATCCATTTGCGGTTTGAGTCCACCTTCTTCCATTTTTGTGATCTCGCTTGTAGACATGTTCACCTAAATTATATTAAACTTTTCGTTTCTTTGATTCCTGGCTTTCCTTTCCTTTGACTTGAGTTTCTCAGTAGTAATTTTTAAATTATATCAAAATAGACTTATTAATAGGAAACAAAAGGGGAAATTGGTGGTTTAGCTATTTTCAGGAGCAACCATTGGAGGCAAAAGCGTTTACACTCGCCACCATGCTTTTAACGGAAACAACTGCCACAATTTATTCATTCAATACTGTTCACATGCCAATATAGCTAAATATATATAGATCATCAACCGTTGAGTGTACCGTGTGTAGTGCACCCAAAAACACACCATTTAATTTCTTGTCTTAATTAATATTGGATTGTAAATACTAAAGAGAATCGTGCTTCTTTAATTTTATATATATATATATATATATATATATATATATATATATATATATATATATATGAGGCAGGATATTCTTACACCAGTGTAACAGTTAGAAGTCTTACCCTCAATCTTGAGTATTGATCCACTTGTATCCAATGGCTCACATTACTAAAAAATTAAAGCCCTTAGATATAAGTGGGATCAATGGTCAAGATTAAGAGTGTAACTTTACACTGGTGTTATAAAATGATCCTGACCCTATATATATATATATGGGGTTTACATTTCTGTAGGTGCTGTACTTGCAGCAATCAAATACTTGACATATATATATATATATGAAAGCATTAAATGCGGGAAATTATATCCATACAAAGAATGAAAACATTAAATATCATAAATTGTTAGTTAATGCGGGGTTTACATCTATCGTTGCTATACTTAAAGCGGATGCAAAAATAATTTTATATATATATATATATATATATATATATATTAGTTAACTTGGGCCACTAAATTACGTCTCAATTATTACAAAATATATATTGTTAGTTAATAGAAACTATCAGGGGACAAAAGAGTAAAAACATATCTGTCATAAATTTCAAATATTTCATAGACTTAGCCCAGGATGTAACTGGGGACAAAGATTTATGGAAGGATAGTATTAGCTATGTAGCATCGATACTGACACGGGACACGATATGACACGACACTCCGACACGTTAATTCTAAAAAATGTTATATTTCGACACGTTGGGACACATTTTAATATTAAATAATATTTTTAATTTATGTAGTGTATATTATATTTAATATTTAATAATTTAACAAAAAAATAAAACTAAACTTATAATATTCATCAATTTTACAAACAAACATAAGATATCCCAAATATTTATATTAAACTCAATAAAATGGTAATCATAATCCAACGAATATAATAGTTGGAACTAAAAACTCAACACAACGCAATCTTTGAACCTTTTTTTGGATTTCTATAACCCGTGTTGGAGTGTCGGAGTGTCAGAGAGTGTCGGACACGACACGTCAGGGTTTTTGAAATGTCGGTGCTTCATAGAGTATTGGTACGCACTAGACATAGGCATATTAGGCAGTTAGACATATATAGCGATTGAAAGAGCCGTGTGTGAAAGCCTACGGATAACTAATTTTACAGTAGAGTACTGCATACGTAAAGACTTGTGATTTTATTAAAAAAAAAAAAAAAAAGACTTGTGATTTGTGATTGTATCACTACACTTTTTTACTATATTTTGAAAAAGAAATATTATATTTACAAATTTTTTATTTAGAAACTTGTTTATGTATTTTGGAAAGTACAAAAATAGATGAATGTATTTTCTGGAGTACATAGACAAGTTTGTATATAAAAAATTTATAAATATAACCTAACTATTTTAAAAAGTCATGACAGTGAATTCTTTCTTTCAATTTTTTTTCCGTTTAGATAACTCAAGTAATAAGCAAGCTTTTCATTTAATAAACTTTTCATTTGCAGAAAGCAAAGGTAATACAGTCCCTCACTCCCTCAGAATATGCACAGGTTAAGTAGTTTATAATTAGGTAGAATCTAAAATTTTATAGGGAAGGATCCATTTATAATTTTTTTTTACAAATTATACTAAGTATGATCGGTCATACACTCTTGATCGAAGTATAACCGGTCATACTTAGTGTAGTTTGTAAGAGTTTGTAAACAAAAAGTTTGTAAATATAACATTCCCCAAATTTATTGTTTCAAACTCTAATGTATGTATAATCTTATTTTTGAGGCCGACCAAAATGTTCCATTTCAATTTTGGTGCGGCCAGCGTGATGTGAACTATTTGTCTGAGTCATGCAAAGAGGCTTCATGAGTGAGAAATTTCTAGCATGTTTGTTTTAGCTACTTCTCAGCGTCACTAGTTGTTGAAGGAAATGGAAATAAATAAATAAATAAATAAATTTTACTGAACATGCCAAGGCATTCAAGCTGTAAGGTAAAACAAGTGAATCTTGTGGGGTCGTTGATTTCTTGATTAAGTCCTACATTGCTGAAAATATAGAACTCAAGCATTAGTCTTACGTATAAATCATCTTTTATGTTCTATTTAGGGTTGGCCCATTACATATGGTCTAAGTAAATGTTAGGTTGTTTCAAGAAATTCAGAGTTAAAAGCGTGAATCTTATGCGCTTAACCTTTTTCTCTAAGAGGGTTTTCCGTTGGCTATGGGAGAAACAAGATCAACATCAACTGAAGAAGAAGATAATCTAAATCGGAGTATCAAGAAGCCAAAAGGATTGGAAATTCAAGATGATTTAATGGAAGAGCACATGCAGGGAGGAGATCCAAGCACTCCGGGACCGCATGTCGGGGGAAAAGAAGCTTTGGCAAGCAAACCGCAGACCCCTAGGAAGCAAACTGATGGTGAAGCTAATCCATCTTCTGGTGGCTCCTCAGGGAAAAGCAGTGGTCAGGGGCGTAAGGTTGTCTCATATAAGGATAAGTTGTTGCGACTTAATGGAGCTGAAGAAATGTCTGATAGCGAAGATGAAGAATGGAAAGAAGGGAAGAAGAAGAGGATGATATGCTTGAAGAAGAATCTGAAGACGTTATAGAGGAACCTTTGTGTCCTTCTTACAAGTTTTCGAAAAGTCAGCACAAAGAGGATTGCAAGCAATAAAGGAAAGCGCTTATTATTAAATTGCTGGGGAAGAGAATGGGCGCTAGGTTCTTGATGGCTAGATTGGTGAAAATGTAGAATTAAATGGGTATCTATGAGGTTATTGATATGGACAATGGATATTTGGTAATCAGATTTTAGGATGACAGTGAGTATAACCATGTGCTCCTTGAAGGACGTGGATAGTTGCAGATCATTACTTGACAGTGCAGAAGTGGAGACCGTTTTTTGATCCATATGATGAACAGTTGAACAGGCTGGCTGTTTGGATCAGAATTCCAGGATTGCCACTAGAGTTTTATACTACCCATAATCTTGGAAAAATTGGTAGTATCTTTGGAAGGACACTTAAGATAGACAAGAATTCTATGAGAATAAATGAAGTTGGTGATGGGAATATGACAGAGAGAGCCATATTTGCTCGCATTTGTGTTGAAGTGGATCTCAGGAAGAGTTTCCTTTCGAAATTTAAAATTGGGGGGGAGAGTCCTGTATGGGGCAATGAAGGATTGCATATGATATGTTTTGCCTGTGGCATGTATGGACGTAGAAAGGATTCTTGTCCTAGTACTGAGGTTCATAAGCACAACTCTGGAATTGGAGTTCCTAGCAAGGGGAATTAGGATGTGAATGAGAAGGAGAAAGGTGAAGAGTAGCAGAAGGGAGAAGAAGTTTTTGGCACTTAGATGGTAGTTCAGAAACCAGGCAGAGGGCGTAAGATGAGAGCTTCCCCAGTTAAGCAAGCCACTAATAATGACACACCTTTGAAACCTGAAGAATAACCTGTTAATGTTGTTGATAATGTTAATGTAGGAGAGATTATGAATACAGATAGTCCTATGGAGGAAGTAGATCCTGATGTAGCTACAAAGCCAAGTGACAAGAAGGAAGGGATGCTGAGTAAGACTGATGGTGGAGGTGTTAATGAGAGGAAGGTTAGGGGATCTTTCCCAAGTAATCAAAACTCAGGGCCTGAGAAACAAAAGAAAGGTGGAATGAAGACTGGCTCAGCTAAAGGATTAGTAATGGGACCTATCGGGATGCAAAAAGGCAAATCCACCACCAAAGAGGCTGCGAATAGAAATCAATCCTCAGAGAATCAATCTCCCAATTCCTTGAATGTGGGACTTCAGAAGTTGATTAATAGAAGTAAAGGACCAGAAGTCATGATCCTAATAATCTGGGTATCATGCTCAGAACGAGATGGAACTTGATCAGGTTAATCCAGCCCTGTGAGGGGCTAGAAGTCATACTAGTTCTTGATGAATCAATTCCTTGTGGTTAAGGTACACTACTCTTATTTAGTTATGCTTATGAATCTTTGTTCTTGAAATTGTAGAGGGGTGGGCAAGAAAGAATTCCCTACTCTGATTAGAGATATTAAATATAGGTTTAAAATAAAAGTGATGGCCTTGCTGAAAACCAGAGTTCGGGGTGATAGGGGAGAAACTATAATCAGGAAGCTTGGTTTTTCCAAGTTTTTTAAACAAGAGGCTGTTGGCTTCTCTGGAGGCATTTGGATTCTGTGGGATGACAGAGATGTAGAGGTGGAGATTATCCAATCTCATTACCAATATGTCTACACCAGAATTCCTTATTTAGAAGATAAAAAGGTGGAGTTAGTTACTTTTGTGTATGGGAGCCCGAGTAGGTCTGAGAGAATAAGCCTTTGGGATGATTTGGAGGAACTTTCTGAGTCTGTGAACTCCCCTTGGATTTTGCTTGGAGACTTTAATTTTGTTTTGAGACAATCTGAGAAGGTTCGAGGTATGGATGTTTGTTGGAGAAGTATCCAGGAGATGCAGGATTGCCTTGAGGTTTGTGGTGTTTCTGATATTGGTTTTAAGTGTCCTAGCTTCACCTGGAAGAGTGAAAGATTACAAGAAAGGATTGATAGAGCTTGTGCTAATGAGGAATGGAATATGGCTTGGCCTAACAGAGTGTTAGCCCATTTGCCTTTTTTTAATTTTGACCATAGGCCAATCCTTATTAGCAATTGCCAATCTATCCAGGATCTTAAGGGTGAGAAATAGTTTAAATTTTTAGCTGCCAGGCTCACCATTGGCATCATGGTGTTTTTAGAGAGTAGATGAGATAGAAGCACCGCATCTTTGCTAGAATCCAAGGTCTTGATATGCAACTGGAAGCTAGGTATGATAGGGATCTTGAGAGGCTGCAAAGAGATCTGTGGAAATAGTTGGAGACTATTTTACTAAGAGAGGAACTAACTTGGTTCCAGAGATCAAGAGTTAACTGGTTGAAATTTGGTAATAGGAATTCTAAGTTCTTTCACTCGTCTACTATTGCTAGAAGGAGGAACAATAAAGTTTTTGCTATTAAGAATGATCTAAGAGAGTGGGCAGCTGATACTAATGATATGGTGGAAACGACAGCTTTATTTTGAGAAGTTATTTTTAGATGATGGTGGTATCCATGAAGAGTTTCCTATTAAGGGAGTTTTTCCTTAGATTGAGGTTCAAGAATTGCGCAAGTTAGCTAGATCCCCTGATGATATAGAGATTAAAAGAGTTGTGTTTAAAATTGGCATATTTAAGGCTCCAGGCCCAGATGGGCTAAACACAGCTTTCTTTCAGACTCCATGGCATCTTGTTGGCAAGTCAGTTTGTGAGTTAATCAGGAGTATTTTTTATGACCCCATGAAGGTTCAACTTGTTAATCAAACTCATCTTTGTTTGATTACAAAAAAAGATAATCCTGAGTGTATGAAAAACTTTAGGCACATAAGCCTATGTAATGTTGATAACTCTCTGAAAGAGAGTTACTTTTAGGCTTATATGTAATGATTTGGTGCCATACTTGTGCATAATTCTCTTGACTTTACATGATTATTGCATGAATTTTATATTTTCATGATTTGAATGAGAAATATGCTAAGTGCTGATATTTGAAGATAATTTGAGTGTAAGAACCATTTATTTCATTTTCTATTTTATTGCAGGTCAGTGTTGTAGCATCGGAAAGTAGTGTTGTAGCATCGAAGATGAGGTCAGCAGTATGTCTGGTTGACATCATCACCAGCAAGCTATGGACCCAAGCCCAAATTAATGAAGGGAAGCTTCTGAGCATGAAAATAGATATTCTGACCTGAATAATCACTCAAGGATATTCAAGAATCCTAATCAAATATCCCACAAATCAGCGTACACAAATTCAAATCAAATCTGAAGTATATTTGGAAAGATTTGGAGAAGATATGTCCCTGATCAGAGCTGCAGCAAATAAGGAAAAAATCTCCAATCAGCGCTGCAGCAAAACAGAGTTGTATCTTCAATCATAGCTGCAGCAAATAAGGAAAGAATCTTCAATCAAATCAAGCAAGTTGTAGCTGTAGCAAAACAGAGTTGTATCTTCAATCATAGCTGCAGCAAAATAGAGCAGATTTGAACATGAATTGTAATGGATTTGAAGAGCTAATTTGAGCCCAATTCATCAAAGTCTATAAAAAGAGGAAGCCTACACACATCAAACAGGTTAGAAACTCTCTCTTTGAGGCTGGGCAACCTCTCTTTTAGAGAGAATGTGGGCTTTTGGAGGAGATCCAAGCCGCGAAACACTTAGAGAGATTTTGGGGATTTGTTAAGAGAGATCTAACAGATCAAAGGGTGAGGCTAGGGTTTGATAGAGAGATCATTAAATTCGGTGGATCCCACTATTCCGACGACTAAGATACGATGGATGGTGGTGGAGCCCATGGTTGCTGCGAGAGCAGTGCTACAGCAACGCCCCTGTTTGTTTTATTTTAGCTTTATGGAATCTTTATCCCTCTTTGCTGTTTCTTTCCACCGAAGTATGAGCTAAATTGATAGGATTGGGTGATAGAGTACTCTTATTGTGATGTAATCAGTTTGCCTAAGCTTTATTACATGATTATCCTTTTAGTTGTTTAATAAAGTGTTTACATTATTTCTAATCTTGTTGATTCATCAAGAGAGAATTGCAAGATACTTAGGATTTAGGCTATAGAGATATAGGTGAATCCTGAAAGTTATTAAACATTGTGGTTTAACTAAGTAAAATTAGTTAATTGTGGGTAGAGAGATCATTCACACCACAAAATCACATAGAACTTGAACTTAATGATTTATAACTATGTTGGCCATAGAGATGTGGGACTTAGTATACATGTATTGTTGGTGAGAGCCTTTGCATTCATTAGTGTTCTGATTACTGAATGGATGATTGTTGTAGCATTGTGACTGCATTATGGTGAAATTACAATATTGGAAAAATTGATCCCAATCTACTTTGTTACTTGACTTTTCTGTTCTTGAGTGCACTCTTAGTTTATTTTTACTTTGCTTTTTGTTATTAGTCAGTAGTTACTATTAGTTTAGTCTTTAGTTTGTAGTTTACAAAACTTTCATAAATATTGTTACTTTTATTGCTTCACATTGATCTCAACTTTATAGTTTTCTTTGTGGGAACGATATATGGACTCACACATCCACTTTATTACTTATAACACGTGCACTTGCGTTAATGTGTGATTGATAAAAGGATTACACAATTGCACAACAAATGTCTCTTACAAAATTGTTACTAAGGTATTTGTCGATAGATTAAGGGATTTGATGCTCGGCTTGGTTGCTCCAAACCAGTGCTCCTTTATTAGAGGAAGTCATAGTGCTGATAACATTCTGGTGGCTCAAGAGATTATCCATTCGATGAGGAGGAAAAAAGGCAATCAGGGGTGGATGATGATTAAAGTTGATCTCGAGAAAGCTTACGATCGTCTTAGCTGGGATTTTATTCAAGATATTCTCAAAGATATGGGCCTTCCTAGCAATCTGATCTCTCTAATAGACAGATGTGTTGGAACCAGTGAGTTTAACATGCTTTGGAATGGTCAACCTACTAGATTTTTTAAACCTTCCCGTGGAATAAGGCAAGGAGACCCCTTATCCCCCTACCTATTTGTCCTGTGTGTTGAAAGACTTGCTCATCTAATTCAAGTAGCTAATAAGGTGAAGGCTTGGAAACCTATTTTCTTAGGAAAAAAAGGTTCCCCTATATCTCACCTATTTTTTGCGGATGGTATTATATTATGTGCTGAAGCCTCCCTGGATCAGGCCCATGTTATTAATCAAATTCTCAGAATGTTTGTTGTGAGTTCTGAACAAAATATCAGTCTGGAGAAAACTCATGTATTCTTTTCGAAGAATGTTAGCTTTGGAAGAGCTAAGGAGATAAGTGATTGCTTAGGCATTAACATCACTCCTAATCTGGGAAAATATTTGGGAGTTTTTTTTTAACCACTCTAGAGTTAGTAGAGCTACTTTTGGTCATGTTCTAGATCGTGTCAAGAACAGGTTGAATGCTTGGAATGTTAAATCTTTGTCTCTAGCTGGGAGACTCACTTTGGCTAAATCAGTTTTATTTGCCATGCCTACTTATGCTATGCAAAGAGCTTGGCTGCCAAAAGTTGTGTGTGAAGATATTGAGAAGCATACCCATGGTTTTATCTAGGGCTCTTCTAGGGAAAAAAGAGGTACTCATCTGTGAATTGGGAAAGAATGTGCTATAGCAAACAATGTGGAGGTATTGGGTTTAGGGATCTTAAAACTCTCAATTAAGCTTTTGTTATGAATGTGGGCTTTGGTCTTCTGGCTAATAAGGATACTTTGTGGGCTAGAGTTTTGAGAAATAAATATAAGTTTGAGGAGTGTTTGCTGCCCAAAATATCGAGATCTGTTAATGCATATGCTCATCCTGGAACCATATTTTGGCAGGTTCTAAAATATTGATGGGTAATGGAAGACAAACCAGATTCTGGCTTGATTGCTGGGCTCCTGGAATTGGTAGGCTTATTGATAAAGCCATTATCCCTGTCCCTGAAGATTTTAACCTATAGAAAGTTGCCCGTTGTGTGTCTCAAAACTGCGTTGGGATTGGGCCAAATTCAGTATGCTTCTTCCAGAAGAAGTTTGTGAAGCTATAGCTAGAGTTGAGGTCCCTAAGAAAGATGATGGGGAAGATAGAATCATTTGAAGCCCTTCATATAATGGCATTTTCTCTGTTAGAACTGGTTACCACTTTATTAAAAATGATCCTCCTATTATGCATAATCAGAATAACTATTGGGATCTTGCCTGGAGTTGGAGGGGACCAAAAAGGATAAAACACTTTTTATGGCTCCTTCTAGAGAACAATCTTTTAACAAATCATCAAAGAAGTCATAGACATATGGGAGGAGAGGCCCACTATCCCAGATGCCTATTTCCTTGTGAGGATTGCAGCCATGTGATGAGGGAATGCTATTGAGCTAAACAGGTCTGGTCCATTTTAATCTCTAAGTCCAGGTACAATTCTTTCTTTGCTGGTAATTTTCTGGAGTGGATTCAAAATAATTAGTGGAAAGGGAAGGATAATGATCAAGACAAGCTTTGGAGGCTCACTTATGGAGTTACTTGCTGGATGATGTGGCAATCCATAAACAACTTTGTTTTTAGGAGGGAAGTATGTTCCCCTGAAAGTTTTTGTTATAAGGTGAGGATATATGTTCAAAATGTGATGCATGCTGAATCTACCCTGGATGTGGCTGCTGTTAGCTTGAAGAAGAGGGAGGATATAATAGTGCAGCGGAGGCTTCCCCTGGAGGGATGGATTAAAATCAACTTTGATGGTACTTATTCTCTTGATGGATCCCAAAGTGGCTGTGGGGGAGTCCTGCGCAACAGTGATGGAAGATGGGTGGTTGGCTATATGAAGAAGGTTGGACAAGGAAATGCTATGAAGGATGAGTTATGGGGTGCATTAATGGGTCTTCAGGTTGCTTGGGATCATGGTTTTAGACAAGTCCATTTGGAAGGAGACTCAACTGAAGCCTTACAATTAATTCAAGATGGTTGCTCTATTGACCACCCTTTCTACCAGTTGGTTAATAGAGTCTAGGAGATGATTGCCAAACAGTGGAAGGTTATGATCACTCATATAAATAGAAGGGAAATGAAGTAGCTAATTGTTTGGCTACTAAAGTTGATCATAATTCATGGGGATTAGTTATTTTACCTAATGCTCCTTTGAGCTGTAGTTGTTTTGTAGAGAAGGATCTGTTGGGATGTGTAAAATCCACAACGGTCCTTAAGTAGCATGTTGGTTTTGTTTGTTTTTCCCTAATATCCAAAAAAAGAAATTCAAAGTCAAACAGAATTTTGATTCACTCACATGCTCAATGAAATAGTGATTTAAAATCTAAAATATTACAACCAAATTCCGATTCAAATGAAGTAATTGATTGAATAATGATTTTTTTGGCAAAAATTGGAAAACAATAAGATTGACTTGATTTGAAGTTGTTATGAGGATAATTAAAGCCATTATTTGGGTAACTCAAAGTTCTTATCCGTATAGCTATTTTCCAATATAATATGCGGATAATATATGTAACACTCAAATTTTTTCTGCATTCCTCAATGATAATATTTTCAATAATATAATATGAATTGTGTAACTTAATTTTTTTTTAACTTTTTTAATATTTTACGTGTTAATGGTCACTTACTGCTTTTATAAGTTATCTGCTAGCTCGCAATAATAATATATTCCCATGTGAAGGCGTTTTACTTCTTTTTAAGAGCTAAGGGTGTCTTAAGTAGATTTGACCAAATTTGCTTAATCTTTTGCAGGTGAATGCTGACGTAGCTGAATTAACCTCGCAAGAGGATATTCAAAGCTTTCATCAAGAGCCATGATCATCTAATATTATTTTAACTATATTTAGTGTATAATTTATCATTGTCATTGTTATTTGTAAAAAGTAAAAAACAAAAAAATACATGTAGACAAATTTGTTATAATTATCCCTTGTGTAACAACATAGCTATTGGTCTAAGTTCATTGGATAGGTAGGGATAATTAAATAGAAGAAAGGTAGAGTGTAGCATTGCTAATTTAGACAATATATTATACAAAATTTTAATTGGTTTTGAGGAAGCCTGACTAAAGACATTTCTTTTTCTATTGTTTATCTTTATACAAATTTATCTGAAGTGATTAAGATGGATCAACATGGAACAATAGCCGCTTGTCAAACTTGTGAAATCAAAATTATGAACTTACAGATCACCATGATAGGACCTGTATGGTCAAACTATCACTTTGGTGAATGTGAGAGTAACACGTCATTTTGTGGGATTCACTTTTGTAAATAATTTTTAAACAAAATTAAAAAGTAATTTTAAAAATTATATTATTTTAATGAATCGGCCCACAAATAAACTAGTGAAAGCAGTTCCAAAATTTGTATATCAACAAGTAAAAGTGGAAAGTATCGGCCCAATATCGCAAATGCCACATTTCAGGCACAAGCCCATAGTGCCGATTAAATCTAACTAAAAAACCAGGTCTCTTCCGAGTCTAAACATGCAGCGACTCAATTTAAAGTTAAAACACATTCAAATTTTGTCGTGCAAGTGCTGAAGTGCACTTGTTAAGAAGTGGAATCTAGCTCAGTAACAATTAGGTCACCGTGTAGAAAAACCTAGCTAGGATGACCTATTGCTTTTTACCCACGCGAATAGAGCTGGATAAAGGCTAGCTCGTTTAATCTTTAACCTACTTAGAACAAGACATTTTGCAAGTTCGTTAAAATGTGGGTTCATGAACTTGATCCGTTTAATTCACATGTTTAAATAGATTGTGCCTCGCTATAACACGCCAAATATCTATTTTAAAACAAATTATTTTAACCTTTTTTTAACTAGCTTCTGGACTCAATAATAATAATAATAATAATTCAAGCCCAAATGATTCCAATGACTTAAACGTCCAAATAAGATCCATAAATAAATCCATCAATATGTCAACTAATGTAGTTAGGTCGAAGTTGTTCTACTAGCCCATTTATCATCAAATCGTTATGGATTGGGCCGATGTGGACCGGATTGACTCGTTATCTACCTCTACACACAAAAAGATGTTTTTTATTTGTTTTTTTGTTTGTTAGAACAAAAGCGTAAATATCTGGTTTCTCATTCATTTTCTTTGTCCAAATTTATTTGAAGGCTTTATATTGGTTTTCATCCAACAGCTTTATACTTTAAGAGCATAGAGGTTCAAATCATAACAAGAACCGTTTTAGATGACAGTAATTTTTTAGGCTCTTTGGACAAATATAATTTGGGCTCACTTCGTTATTTTTATTTTTATTTTTATTTTTATAGTTTTAATTAGTTTGTTATTAAATTTACTAGTTTGACCAAAAAAAAAAAAAGGAATAAGATAAGCTGAAGAAGGTGAACGAACATAAAATAATTAAATAGATGAATGGTCAAGGTTTATTATTAACATGATCCCTCGAATAATTTTTGATCATTTTCATTGTCCTTGTCAAATTCAACCCACCCCACCTTAAATGGTCCCAGGCGTCACTAGTCCACACCCCATCCGGTTTATGTCCGTGGTTCACCCTACAAACACCATCACCTCTCTCCCTCTGCTTTCATTGGGTTTTGTTTGCATTCATCTACCACCAATTTTCATCTTCTATATTTTATTTATTTTGTGAGACAGATACATACGATAGGAAAAGAGTTCATTACAGTTATGAGTATATTCACAATTAATTATAAACCATTGTAAGATGCGATTTGGCGGGGATCACCTTCCTTTGCACAAGAGTGACACTATTAACATCCTCACTCACTCACTCAAAATGTAACATATAGGTATAAAAAAAACATCACCAGTGTTAGGACCTTATATATGAGTGGTTGATGTGAAATTGGGGTCCATTGAAGAATTCCTTTATTTTCCATTTTAATTAAAGTAAGAAAAGCCCCAAAATGAGACTACCCTCAAAATCTACAACCTGTGAGTTTTGCTCAACTTCATTCTCACTAGTCCCTACCTTAGTTGGAACCCAAACGTCACTACATTTTTATTTCTATCTTTCTCTTTTCCTTCAATGCATGCAATAATACACACAACTCATAATCGACTTCCATCACTGTTAGGCGACCCTAGCATCCACATGAACTCAGTATGGGCATTCACATGAGCATGGACCGCAAGGTGTCACTTTTGCCACGTGTAAACTTTATGTACGATGATTAATACACTTTACTACTAGCTCTTGACCTCTTGTCTATGTCAAAGTAATAACAATCTAGATTTAGTTAATGCATATTTGTTTTTCATGTATGTACTCATCGATCGACATTGTGAAAATTGTAGAGTCCATATATAAATGACAACGGAAGAGGTGAGGGAAGTTTTTAAAAACTTGGACCTGCCCATTTATCCAACCAAACATATAATCTCAGTGTCCCTTTCCAAATCGCTCTTAAGCTCCACAGGCTTAATATACCCGAAGGCAATTTATGAAAAAAGAAAAGAGGCCTAATCTTTTTCCACCCTCCTTTATTTCCTAGAATTTTTTTCTTTTTCTTTTTCTTTTTCTTTTTCTTTTTTTTCAACGACTTGATAACATGTATAGTGCTTGAAAAAGAAAAAAAAGGTAATAACTATTGGTGATACCTAGCATCCATTGATTATATTTATTAAAATGTTCTAACTATCGGGGGGTAAGTAAAGCGAAAGAAAGTAAAGTCAGACAGTGACAGGGACTCGGTGTCTTTTGCGAAGAATCCTGAAAAAGGCAATAGGTAGATAGAGTATATATGCTACAGCTAGAAATATGACTTTTATTATTAGATACAGACAATAAGATAGGGACATATACATGTACTAAAAAGGATAACTCTCCTTTGTTCTTTGATTCTAACCCCAAAGGAAAATGAATTAATCAGAATATGTCTCAAGTAACAATGTACATTCATAAAGAAGAATAGAAGTGTGCAATGAGTTATACCTAATTTGTGTGTTTGTATGCCTTTGTCATCATGGAACTGGAAGGGATTGAAGTTGTCCTCCAAGAAGGGATAATGACTTAGCTTGTGTTGGCATAATGTGCACGTACTTGCGCTGAGATTATACGTGTGATAGAGTTATCAACTATATAGATAAATCGCCATCATTTTTCTATTATTAAGCGTCATTGATATTAAGCATATACCTCCCCCTTTTGCTTGCAAATTTGTCCCTTTAACAAATAACAAAGAATATAAATGTTTATTCATTGAAAGATTGTGGTCAATCCAAGCCACACGAGTTGACTTAAAACTGATCGTTTAACAGCACATGCTTGTTTGAATTGGTCTTTTTGAGAGGAAAAAAAGAAAGCAGTTTATTTAGCTTTGCTTCTTTTTTCTTTCTCGTTTTCTACATACCGCCCCTTGATGATGGAATTAAATAATTTAATGTAAAACACCAAAACCTGATATCAACCAGTATACTCATAAAAAGTGATTTAAATAACAAACATGCTTGAGCTTAAGGTTAAGAAACATTAAGCATTCACATTGCTTTCTTTTTTATATAGTCAAATAAATATTAACTTCTGTTTAAATGGTGGATTGAATTATGGGTGGTCAAGTATTCGTAAGGAATGATTTAATTTATCTTAATAAAATTTAAGCCAATGAAGATTAGTTAAACTGTTATCGACTATATATCGAACTATGCTTATGTTCAATTTCTGTATAGAACCTTGGGATACACCACCCCAAAAGCTAGCTCGAACGGTGAGAGTGCCCAAGGCCTTATAAGGGTCATATTAGTTGCTCATCCAATCAATGTGGGACTATATATCTCAACACGCCCCCTCACGCAAGAGCCCTTTAGGCAAGAAGCGTGGAAATTGCACAGGTTCATTTTTAGTTTACCTTTTTTTTTTTTTTAATTCCACTTTTTAAAGCGGGAAACGGTGAGGCTCTGATACCATGTTAAGAATCTTGGGATACACCACCCCAAAATCTAGCTCAAAGGATGGGAGTGCCCAAGGCCTTATAAAGACCACATTAGTTGTCTACACAATCAATGTGGGACTATATATCTCAACACGCCCCCTCACGCAAGAACCCTTTGGACTAGAAGCGTGGAACTGCACAGGCCCAATTTTTGGTTTACCTTTTTGTGCTTTTTATTTTAATTCCACTTGAAAGTGGGGGGCCGTGAGAATCGAACTTGTGACCTTATAGTCACTCAAGCTCTGATACCATGTAAAGAATCTTGAGGTCACCACCCCAAAAGTTAGCTCAAAGGGTGAGAGTGCACAAGGCCTTATAAAGGCCACATTCGTTGCTTTTCAACCAATGTGGGACTATATATCTCAACACCCCCTCACGCAAGAGCCCTCTTGGCTTGAAGCGTGGATTATGCAACAGGCTCAATCTTTGGTTTACCTTTTTTTGTGCTTCCACTTTAAAGTTGGGGGCGGTGAGGATCGAACCTCAAGCTCTGATACCATGTTAAGAACCTTGAGGTCACCACCCCAAAAGTTAGCTCAAAGGGTGAGAGTGCACAAGGCCTTATAAAGGCCACATTCGTTGCTTTTCAACCAATGTGTGACTATATATCTCAACACCCCCTCACGCAAGAGCCCTCTTGGCTTGAAGCGTGGATTATGCAACATGCTCAATCTTTGGTTTACCTTTTTTTGTGCTTCCACTTTAAAGTTGGGGGCGGTGAGGATCGAACCTCAAGCTCTGATACCATGTTAAGAACCTTGAGGTCACCACCCCAAAAGCTAGCTCAAAGGGTGAGAGTGTCCAAGGCCTTATAAAGGCCATATTAGTTGCCCATCCAATCAATGTGGGACTATATATCTCAACAATTTCTGCTGATGGTACTTCCTTGGTAGATAAATTCTTGCTAAAAATGGTGATAATTGGAATGAAACAACCTTTGGATCCTTTATCATAAATTTTCACTAACCAAATCCCCCCACAACCACCAAATGAAATAGCTTGTTATTTTTTAGCCCGACATTTCTTAGAAGTCCAAATTAACGATAAATTCCTGTAAAGTAAGTTTGTCTTAAAAATGCACAAGCAAAATGTATGTACTCTTAAATTTTAGTGAATTTCAAGATTATTTTATAGTAGTGTAATGTACAGTTTCAATCTTGACGGTTAATCTCATTTATATTCCATTGTTTTAATTTTTTAGTTATATAAACCATTAAATAGAAGTGAATCAATATTTAAGAATAAGAGCAAGACTTATTTTCACATCTATGTAAGAAATATACTTTAAATTAAAACTGGAGATGTATTCCTAGTCGTGGGACAAACTTACTTCGGGGGAATTTCAAAATTAATATTTTGAGAATAATTAACCATCTTTATCCATGTACATTCTATCCTTACGTTATTGTATTTAACAATCCTCAATAAACTCACCCAACCGTGCTCACTTTCTTGCTTATGAGAGCAAGACTCGCTTTCAACCATGGAGTACGTACACTTGATGATTTAAAATGAATAATAAATTCTTTAACAATCACTACAGTCAAGATCGAGCCAAAACAGCAAGACCGTTACGGGATTATGAGAGAATTACAAAGCCAAAGTCACTTTCGAAATGAATGCTACGAAAGAGACTCAAAGAAATTCGATCCTATATGCTGCTTAGGATAGTAATAGATGAGTTGATGGCCAAAATCAAAGGGAACACATGGATGTGAGTTATTTAAATTAGATAGAAAATGGGGTAGGAGCTGAAGCACACGTGAGTGGCCACGAATACCTAGTTGCTGTAATGTTCAAGCAACAGGGCCATGTGACAGTGTAAACACGCACTCACAAGTAGCCAACCAAGGTGACTTTGCTTGGGTGTTGAGAGAGTGTGGTAAGACACCAACACCAATTGCTTTCTCAGCTGAGTATGTTGGTCTTTGCGTGAAATGCCCGTTTATCTTAAGCCATGGGTTTCTTCCTATGTACTACACAAACTACGAGTACCCAAAAACCCCTCAATCAATGGAGCATGCCTGTTTTATGTGTATTTGGTCATTGCATGCTTCAAAAACTAATATTTTTTCAAGAAAATTTTGTATTCACTTAGTACATATTTACTTCATAGATCTAATAATTCGAATCAATTTTGTAAAATGACATCCAGTGGTTTTTATATATGATCCACTAAATTCATTCGTTTTTTTTTTACTTCTAACCAAACTATCATAAATAAAGAGGATGAATGTATGGTTTTTCTCAACTTTTGGGGATGATAAATAGGGAACTTCAACGCTGGGTTGTTGTGCGTGTGTTCCCTGCCAATGAATGATACATGTTACTATTAAACTGAAACTTAGGCATCGCAATGCTACTATATGGTATGTATTTATGTTTCTTGAATATAAAATAAATAATTTTAATGAAATATTCTATGATCTCTCATGTCTGAATATCCTTTATATTCTTTCACTTAATTTCATTTTTTATACATATAAAACAAATACCCTGAATTAACTGTTCCGTGCAATATGTACCACTGTACCAAGATATATTCAATTGAATCATAACTGTTAAATATATTTGTTTTGGAACGTACGTAATAAATCTCATCTAAATAATTTTAGGGTCCCCTTTTTTCTTATATTATTTTGTACCAACCGATTATAACTATGTATTTTCGAGAATACATAATTATAATCTTAAAGTAGTTTTTTTTCCTCTCTTCATAAGTTGTCTACTGATGTGAAAAGAGAAAAAAAAAATCTTTTTGATTATAACTATATATATTCCCATAAATACATAATTAACATCAGAAGTAGATTTCCCATAATTTTATGATACTAACTACCTAAGTAACCTTGCTAATTGTGATCTTAAATTGACTAAAAATAACACTATTCTTTATGAAATAATGGATTAAATTAAATAATTGTTAGAGTCAACACAATCACATAGACACAATCGATAATCAGAAAAGAGAGAAAGGGAAGCAAAGTGGAGACACGGATTTATCTTGATTTATGCAATGTGGGCTATGTGTGTTAGAGTTATATAAAATTATTAATGTAATCTCACCCAACAACTTAAGCTTTTTGTCAATAGCGGGTTCAAGGGAGCCCTTGGTGAGGGACCACCACCAATGGGCTAAGCTACTCAAACCGTAGCAAGTGGGTTCGCCACCACATCTCAACCCAAAATCTTAAGGCATTGGGCTCATGAGTCCATCCACTTATATTTATTTCACTTAGCTCATTACCAAGCAATGTGGACTCATCACACTTGAATAACCTAACATTTTGTATTGAATTGGTTCTTTACATTGTATCAGAGTCTTATGTCACGGGTTCGACCCTCACCACTCCCATTTAATTAAGTTTTTGGGTTGAAGTGATTCTTTACAGTACGTCCAACAATATGCACTATATTCATCTCACTACACTCGTTACAACACTTAGTTTACAAGAAAAATATAAATAGGATTAGAAACCCTAAGCAACAATAGCTATTCAAGGATTCAAGCCTAAACTACTACCATAGTTGTTAAAATCTCGATTTATCACTAAGATTTTACGTTTTTACGATTTTTTTTCATCAAAACGATTTTACCAATATTCCAAACGCTTTTACGTTTTTACGATTTTTTTACATTACAATTTTATATTTTACGATTTTTTAATCATTTTTCAATTTTACTTAAAATCTCGATTTTAACAATATTGACTACTACCAAAACAAAAGAAAAATAAAATAAGCCAGAGACCCACAATAATATTAGGCATCTGCTATCAGCCAACAAAAGAAATATGAGTCATACCCGATAAAAAAGATTTTGATTGATAATAATATTGGCCAAATACGACAGCTTTGATTGCATTGGTGGCTGTTTCACCTTTCATATAATCTAAATAAGAAAAATAAAGGATGTAATTTTTCTTCTTGAAATTTATTATGCATTCCAGAATTTTCTGTGGCTGATCCATAGAAAATGAAAAAAAAAAAAAAAAAAAAGAAGGAGTGGGGGGTGAGGAGTAAAGACTAACAAATAACAAATTTTTTTGAGTCTGGGCCTCAAATTTCAAGCATGCACTTAAGGCACATGGATAATGAAAGAAGAGGCCCAAATCAGATGAAGTGTGGCCTAATTTTTTAATTTTTTCTTTTTTCTTAAAACTTGTACATGTATTTCCCAAAAAAAATGAAGGTAAAAATGATTTTAAAATATAGAAATTTAATAAATTATTCTGCAAAATGATAAATCAAGAGATTGGGCTCTGATTGGTTGAATGTAAACCAATGAACAAGAAATAGTCAACTGATTTATTTCTACACCATTACAAATCCTATAGTACAATATTAAGTGAAAAACAATTTTATATATACTTATATATATATAAAGAAAAACTATTCTTATGCAATATAAGAATAGTTTTATCTCCTACATATCCATAAAAAATCGTGACACTTTTTTTTTTTTTTTTAAATGATGGTTCTCACTACATGTGTATCTATAACATAAGAGAAGATCTCTCATACAACATAAGATTAAATAAACTCATATATATCTATATATATATATATATATTGTTCTGGATCGAATTTATAGTTTAGTCGACCGACTCAACAAGTCGGTCTAAAACGTCTAAAACTCGCTTAGTGATCATGCTTTACACGCTAACATTTATAAAATTACATGCGTTATATGTCGCATCACACTACACCACGGTAATGTATAGACCTACAAAAAAGTCGAATTTCTCCAGCAGCTATATGTTGATAGATATATCGTACAACCTACAGTACCGGCTCACAGGCTCCATAACAGCACCTCCAATCTATTATCTATGGCTACCTATGATATGAGATATACAAGTTAATTTTAAAAAATATTAAATTTTGACACTTTAAAATACGTTTTGATATTAAATAATATTTTTAATTTATGTAGTGTATATTATATTTAATATATTCCGTAATTTAACAAAAAAATAAAGTTAAACTTCTAATACCTTTCAATTTTGCAAAGAAATATAAGATATCACAAATATTTATATTAAACTCAATAAAATGGTAATCGTAATCCAACGAATCTAATAGTTCGAACCAAAAAACGTAACACAACGTAACCTTTAAACCCTTTTTTGAGTCTCTGCAATGCATGTTGAAATGGTAAAAAGTGTTAGATACGACACATTAGGTTTTTTGAAGTGGTAGTCCATCATAGTCTCCAACCTAAGCATATAGATTATTGTACCTTAGTTATGCAACTTACTCTACACAAACTCTACCATGTTCAGACACTGACTTGAGCATCGGAGTTCTTGAAGATATACACCAACTCCTTTCCCATCAAAACCATGATGGTTGCTATAACTCAAATGCCCGCTAGCAATAGAGATGAACAATTATATACCGAATAATTTGTTGTCCAAACAAACCTCCCACTGGTACACCATGTAACATCCTTTGATTATTAACCTAGGAACGTTACTTACGTAGTTCAAACTCTAATTATATACGTATATTATACAGATGACTGAGAATGTAAATTTTACTAAAATTGACTTTATTTCAAAATATTAAAACAAAAAATTAAATCAACATAAGATATTAGGCTTTTTAACCCTTATAACCCTTTACTAATAATTAATTACCAAATTGACCTTCATTATAAACTATTTCAAAAATTTAACCCCCTCAAAAAACATAACACCAATTTGCCCCTGTTTGACCGTTGACCACGAAGCCTACCCGGGTACACCCCTACCTACCCGGGTATCTTTTGAAATTTTTTGTTTACCCGGGTAGAAAGGTGTGTACCCAGGTATTGTTCTTGATTGCTTGAATTATTTACCCGGGTACGGATGAGTGTACCCGGGTAAATCTTGTAAACCAAGAAATGAGCATACAGATTCAGAACCGATTCACGAACTCCAAAATCGACGATACATTTTAAGAATTTCAAAGAAAATCCAACTAAGCTCATTTTGTTTCACAAAAGCTAGACGATGCACTCTTTTCTTTTTACAATCACTCCTTAGGAAGCCCGCTGCAAATTTTCCTATCCTCCAAAATGTGTGCTAGCATGATTATGGTGGGTTTGCCTTCTAGGCTGTGATGATGATGCATTGAGGTTAAGGTCATACCTCAGGGTCTATCATGCTATTGAAGTTCCTGTATATTACCAGGCTTTGAGAAATGGTAACAGGGATCCAAGGGACAAGGATGGGTTTATAACTGGTTATGTCTGGAAATATTATATTTTGGTGATTCAAAATATCGCCCGCTTTTCACATAAACCAAGAAATAGAAAGTAAACAAAGATACTTTAGTATCCATTTAAGAATCTCCATATTATGTAAGTAACCAACAAATTTGTCGACGACTTTTTACTGCTATCAATAATTGAAGGGTTGTTTACTTTACAAGATTTACCCGGGTACACTCATCTGTACCCGGGTAAATAATTCAAGCAATCAAGAACAATACCCGGGTACACACCTTTCTACCCGGGTAAACAAAAAATTTCAAAAGATACTCGGGTAGGTAGGGGTGTACCCGGGTAGGCTTCGTGGTCAACGGTCAAACAGGGGCAGATTGGTGTTATGTTTTTTGAGGGGGTTAAATTTTTGAAATAGTTTATAATGAAGGTCAATTTGGTAATTAATTATTAGTAAAGGGTTATAAGGGTCAAAAAGCCTAAGATATTAAGTAACCCTTACAAAATACGAACATTGCAACATATATGGTCTAATACAAAACTTCACAACTAAATAAAAACTTAGATTTTATTGGCTAATACTTCTTTCTTGCACACTCACAAAATCTTCTTTACACTTTGTCCTCCACATTTGAAAACACGCACTTAATGAGATATTTATCCAAGTGAAGATAACAAATCAAAAGGTCTTCGCAGAAGTATAGTGTTTCCAGCCATAACTTAGTATGAAAAAATTACCATTGGTTTAAATGAATAATGTCAACTTCATAATATTTCAAAACAGTTTAACACACACACACATACATAAGTATATAACATTATCTGCCAAGACATTTTCATAAGCATGAATTTCTCAATTTATTAAAACTTTGTACTTTGTAGGCGTCCCCTTGCCCATTTTGTCTAAGGAATATGTTTCTTGACTCAAGAAACCCATTTTCTTGACCATACACATATTTAGATTACCTTTAATAAGGAATTCCAAAAACTCTTTAGGCAGACAAGCAGCAAATACCTCTAAAAGAATCCTATAAAAAGAAATTATAAGTCATAACATATCATTACTTAAATTTGATATCACAATAAAAATAAAAACAATCATATCACAACAGTAAATCTTAAAAAAATATAAGTTATAGAGATTTTTACTGAACAAAATTTACCATACAAAATTTATGGTGCAAATATTACCTTGATAAATTATTAAAAATAAATACATAACGTATCAATATAATGAACATGTAAAATAAAAAATAAAATAAATAAATATACAATATTTATCACATATATGTTACTATCAATACTATGCACATATACAATAATTATAAATTAAAAAATCCTAAATTTTTTTTAATACAAATTAGAATATAAATTGTAACAACATAAATTATAGAAAAGTAAATTACTGAAATATGAATTAGTGAATTTTATATATATATTTAATTAAAAATTATTGTAATATAAATTGCTAAAATAAATAACATAAAATAAATTGCAATGTGGTATCCATCGGGACATTTAGGTGAAGAAGATGAAAAGTAAAATAAATAACAAAATAACACTTTCATGAGTTTATATTTTAGAAGAAGGAAAGAAATTATTCTCACCTTTAATATTTATTTTTATCTTTTTTTACTATCAAGTTCCGTACTCTAAAACTTCATCTCCCTCTTTCTTAGTAGAGTTTTCTCTAAGATTAACTGTAAATATATACGTAATATTAACCGTAAAACATAACTGATATATATTGTTGTAATATTAACTGTAAAACTCAACTGTTATATATCAATAAAAAAAAGTAGTATTTCCAAATGCCGATAAATTTTTTATTTTTTGGATACAGGATGATTTTCCTATTTGATCCTTATAATAAGCAATCTCTCAACTTTAAGGTAGGCTCTATATTTTGCTCTTTAGACCTAGGAGACGCCTACTCTTCTCTCTTTATGCACCATCTAAGGTTGGAGATAACGATTTTCTTGTCGTTGCTCTCCCCTTACAACTGTCACCATATGAACATAATTGAACGACCTTTAGCGATGATTGAATGGGATGTGGCATGACATGAGGTGGAAGTGCCATCATTTTCCTGGTAAAAAAGTTGAGTGCTGACCAACCCACCTCCGCCCCTTAAGTCTTCATAAAGGTTACTAAGAGTTACTAGCTAGTTACATAGTCTCTAGCTAGTTAGGGTCGTGGGCACATCAATGGCCAAAATGAAGAAAAAGTAAGTTCTGAGCTTTTGACTCTGCGCTTTTTCCACTTTTTTTTATAAAAAAAATATAGAAAAAAGCAAATTTATTTCCTTCCATTTCAGATGTGTTCTGAAAGTTCAACTCTCAGTCTCGTGGTCCCAACTCCCAACTTTATTGCACAGACTTCTTTTCTTTACGATAGAAAAATAACGAAGATGACTTTTTGATCTTTTTACTTCATAGGTAAAAAAATGCCAGATAAAGTACGTAACCGAAGAAAGACGACAAACCGAAATAATTGCTGAATACGCGGACGATCAAAGACAAAAATCCAACAATAACACAATAAATTTGAAGTATAAAGTAGACAAAAAAAAAAAAAGTCTTCCTCTTACATTCCAATTTCATTTCCTCTGTTACTTAATGACACAAACATGACTTTCTAATAAAAATTTAGAATGAAGATATGGAGGGAACCATTTCTTGATATCATTGACTCAGCTCATGCTAGCTTTCCCTTGTTTTCCTCTGCTATGTCTCCTATATGCTGTACTTGTTCCTTTTTCTCAGTTCTTGGAAATTGCGTCAGTTTGGACTTCAAATAGGGGCATAAAATTACGAGTATTTGGCCCAATCCGTCAAATTTTCTGGAGTTCCCAAAATTTTGGAAACTCGGAAGGATTTCCTTTGTTTTAAGGATACTAGTTCGTGATTCTCGTTCATCCCGTCCAGAAAATCCTCATTCTTGCTAATAACAGCATAATCCAATGTGGTAACCAGACGTGCATGCTTACTCCCAAAGTAAAAAAGGTTAGAAAGGGTCATTCGTTCTGTCCTTGTACGTTGGCTACTACACTACTACTGTATAGATATTTCACAAACCAAGCAGTATATAGTAGACTAGAGTAATTGGTAGTGCTATCAACATCCCAAATATAACCCTGCAATTAAATTTAAACATTTCAGGAAAAGGGTCAATTTCTTTCTTGAGAGAAAGAATGAGAAACAAAATAAAATAAAGAAGTTTAATTGCTTACCCTGTGCTAAGAATGGCTGGATGGACATTGTACTCCTTGGCAAACACAAATGGAACAATCCCTTGCGGAAGTGCAGCCTATTTTCAACAATTATATTTCCGTAAGCTCACAATCTTAAGTCTTTTAACTTTTCATGTTTAATATGATACCTAAAATTATTCACATAAAAAATCATTAAAACTTTTATGTAAAATATCATGGAATGTGTAAAGCCATTGCGTTCCCGATTATTCAAAATCTCCAACTTTAACATTCCAAGTTATCAAAGTAATTTTATTACATAAGCATGTAAAAAGATACGGTTTAGGTTAATTACCTGAACAATAGCTACACGTAAGAGGGTGCCACGCAGGCCAACAGCGATGGAAGCTGCGGCCATGACAGCGGGACCTGTAAGGAATCGAACAGCCATGGCAAATGTAGCAATGGATTTCCCACATGCAATTAGTTTGGGTTGAAGAGCCATAAACAGACCTACAAAAATCTCACCAATTAGGTAAATCCTCAATGTTTAGCCAAAAGGGTAAAATATAAAACAAAAGGCATCCACAATTTACATTCACAGCATCATGGGAAAAAGGCTTTTCAGTTTTCTCTAAAAAGATATTTATAGCACTGCTTGATTCGTCCAATTCATCTTTGCCTAATTAGGATCCAAAAATTGCACCGGTCCCCACAACCGCCCCGGGACCGTCAAGCAACGTGGTTGAAGACCAGACCCCACATGTCGGGAACATTGCACTATCATTATGCAATCTCTATATTATCGTCAAGTGCACAGGATCATTTGGTTATGTTATGTGGTAACAAACTTCACGAGAATGAACGGCTATAATAAGTTGCTTACTTGCTTTCCCCCAAATCCATACTTTTCATTGATTCATCATACCCATGTTACCATCACATTCAATCAAGTGCCGTTGTACCCCCTTCATCGTATTGTGATTTTTTTTTTTAATATAGAAAATATAAAGCGCAATAAAATACGTGGATAAAACTATTTAAATACAAGCACATTAAAATTAGAACTACTTAAGAGGAATGGGAATACCTAAAAAAAAATGCTGCTTTAGTAAAAGAGGAAAGGGATTGCAAATATAAAAAGAATGAAATTATTGAAAGGGTATAGGAATTTGGAGAAATGGCGACCACTTACCTAAGCTGAACATAGCCATTCCAAGTCCAGCATCAGAGAGTATTGAAATTGATTTCTCAATTATTTTGGGCATGTGCACATGCCACCTGCAATCAATTAATGATGATGAAACATTAAATAATTATTTACTCTATAGTAATAACAAAAAAGTCAAAACCACGTTTGATTTTATTTTTACCTAAACGCCACGAGGGACCAAACAACGCCAATGAGGCTGGAGTATGTGTTGGGGTTGCGGATAAGCTTCCGCCACACCATAATCAGTATGAGACGGGTCATGACACTCGCCGGAGGCATGTGTTTCCCGACGGCAGATCCGGTGGCTTTCGGGTGTAGCTCCGCCGTTGAACTAGAACCTAGTTTGTTCAGGCCAGTGGGTCCCGCTTTCTCTCCGTCTTCCTCTGCTTGTTCTCTTTCTTTTCCGTGAAACTTCAACTCTTCCCCACCAAACTCTGCCTCCGGCATAGCTTCAGTTTCAACCAATGATCACACAATCACCAAATCAAAATCATTCTCACATAAAATCTCGTTTTCTCCAAAAATAAAATAAAATAATAATTACCTTTATTGGATTCCCCATTATGAGGGTGGTCATCAGATACCAACATCCTGATCTCCTTGGCACCCTGATCGGAGCGTCCAGATTGGTCGGAAGCTCCGAAATCTGCGCCGTTGAATGCGTGGAGGCCGGCGCCGCCTTCGGAAACCGGCGATGCGCTTGAGCTCCACACGAACATGTGAAGCTCTTTAGCGTCATGGCTGGGTTTAGCAGTGTTGGGGTTTTGAGCTTGAACCAATTGTTGTGACTGTTGTTGTGGTTGTGGCTGTGATTGTGATTGTGATTGTGAGTTTTTGCTGTGACTTTTACTCAGAGTGGAAGAGAATTCCGGGTTGGGTGCCGGGTACGCAGCGGGTACAGTCTGGGCCGGGTAAAACCCGAACCTGGGGGAGGTACTGATCGTCTGCGCCATTGGTACACAATTCTCTTCGAAATTGGAAGGGCGCGGTGTGGGGCCACGTGACAAGTCGTTAGCGGCGAAATTGGAGTGCCTGGGTTGATAACCCATCATGGAATAAAAATCTGCGTGGTTGAAGTTGGAGCCACGTGGCGTTGGGTTACGGGAAGAGCTGAGGCTGTAAATCTCAGCGCCGGTGAGGTTAGAAGGTCTCGGAGTCATCATGAAAGACCTTCTGGAAGCGTTGGATTTCCTAACGGTGACGTGGAGCTTTCCGTCGTCGCCTACCTCGGCGTCGGTCTCGAGAAAATCCCTTCCGTCGAGGGAAACGACGTCGGAGTCGACCTTGAATGAGACTATGGAGGCGGCGGTTTCCGGGAACTGTTCCATGATGAGAAGCTTGGCGCCGCGGTACTCGAAGAGAAAGAGGAGGAGAGTGTACCAGATGATGCACTGGAGAACCACCACCTGAACCATGAGGCTGCCGGAATATTCGCCGTACATGGCGATGAGGAGTGGGATTCCCATGACGAGAGTGTTGGGCAATGTCGAGAGTGAGAAGATTGTGATCATCCACTCGAGGCTTCCGTTGGCGGTGAAGTTTGTCCAGATGGAAAGCGCGAACAGCATGATTATCTTCTGAAGCGTGTCGGCGGCGATGAACCGGAAGTTCATTGCGTATGGGTTGTTCGTTGATATGAAGTGGAAGGAAAGCAGAGGCACCGCGAAGATCGCCACGAACCGGTTTATTCCCGAGCACTGGTCCGGTGAGAATATCTTCCACCACCGCACTGAACCGTACGCTAATATCATCGCCACGTACAGAGGAACCACCGCCGTCAATACGCTGTATAGATCCTTCCAACTTATCATTTTTCTTTTCTTGGAAAAAAGTGAAGTGAAGTGAAGCTCTGTTAATGTTGCGTGAAAATTAAACCAAAATAAAAAAATAAAAAAACCGTTACTTAACTAACTAGTAACTGGTTTGGGAGGGGATATTTGTCCCTGCAGAGGTTTTTTCTTCTGATGAACCCTTACTTACACACACACAAAGAGAGAGAGAGAGAGAGAGAATTTACAAAGCCATAGGTTTAACTTGTAAAGAGTACATATAGGACTAGGGGAAAACAGAGTCATATATATAGAAAGAGGAGAGATGTACATATATGAACATAACTATGTGTTATTTATATACTGTATATTACAAAAAAAATAAAGTATTATTTATATACTAACAGAAATTAAAGAACTATAATTATATGAGCATAAGTTATGATAAGTAGATGAGATTTATTTATTTATTTTTTTGTCAAATGTTTTTCTTTCTATTTGGGGTTAATTGAAAAAGGGAATAAAGTATTTTATTTTAGGGTTATGTTTATCTCATTTCACATGAGATAAATAACTTTTCTACACATTTAAAAAAGGATTGTGTCTCACCATTCTCTTTTTTTTTTCTCTTTCCTACACACTTAAAAAAGGATTGGGTCTTATCACTCTTTTTTTTTCTCTCCTCTTATCTGTGAGTCTCATTTATAATTTTATTTCTACATGAAATAACTATATAACGTAAGAAAAATATTTTCTTTTATTTTAAGGAAAAAGTATTTGTCCTTTTAAATAACATAACTTATGTCATTTCACTCTCACAAAGATGTGAGACTCACATCTTTATTTTTTTTGTCCGCTCTCTCTTTTCTTTTATCTATCTCTTTTTCTCTCTTAAAATAACATAATTTTACATCATTTAAAATGATACACATCTTTTTCCTTATTTTAATAATGTTTACGAGTAACATTGAGGTTAGTACGGGGGACTATGGGGGACCACGCAGGGGAACAGTGTGAAGTTGGGTTAAGAAGTGACCGCCTGCTATGGTTAAGGTTACCCAATACTGGTTAAGATGCATGCATAAAGCTAAAGTTGCAAAGCACCATGTGGTGGGGATTGGGGAAGAATGGGTATTAATTTCAGTGACGTGGAAACCCTCATTTCTTCTACTATTTTTTTTCTTTCAGTTTTATACTTTTTTTATTTTTACACTCCTTTCTTTTTCTTTCCTCAAATTTCCTTTTCACAATGTTGAAAAGCTGTTCTCAAGACTGAAGACAGAAGAGTGACCCGGCAGTAAATAATTTGGATTTCTAACAGTTTCTGTTATAGATTCCGACAGATGTTTACAAAAACATTTACTTAGTAAGTAATACTTACTACTTATTGAAAGTCATCGATGAAAACTATTATTAATTGAGAAATAAACATGAGCAGGAAAAAGCACAATTTACATAAAAGAAATGAATAACAAATAAACAAATATTATATGAATGTTTTTCTCTATTGCTTTAGGGAAGGAAGAGAGAAGAAAAATATAACTCCCATTTTGAACCTATTAGCCTAAATTTTTTAGGTAGCTTTGTTGATACTCATGATAAATTTGACTACCTTACGCATTTATATTCTCAAAAATCAAAAGCAACAACGACTTTTTTTTTTTTTTTTGGTAAGCAACAACGACTTTATCAAAGCATTGGAAGAATCAAATTTTTATTAAAAATAAAATAAAATAAAATTTTGCTGCTTGTTCTATATTATGTAGTACCGTCACTAAAGTTGCAGTATTTTTAAAGGGGCAGAGGGTTACATTTGGTTTTTAAATCATTTTCTATCGCACTTTTTATCCAACTTGTGCTTCTTTACTCAATGATTAGTTTTTTTTTTTTTTTACTAAATGGTAAGAGTTAAACTTATACATTGAAGAAGATATTGCATATACAAACTTGACTACAAGAACTAAACATGTTATTAATGATAAAAAGGAAGTTTTTTTAGAATTAAATTGCATACTAAGTGTTTGCTTGGAAAAAAAAATTTAACTTCGCTTCTCCTTATAATTAGAAGCTAGGTCAAATAGATTTTTACAAAAGTTCTTATAATAAAAATAAATTTTTTATAATGAAGAAAAAAATTAAAAGCTAAAAGCTTCTAGGAAAAGTTTTTTCTAAATTGTATAAGTTTTTTTTTAAATATGTACTTTTTTTTAAATGAATAGCTTTTAAGCTAAAAAATTTATATAATCATCAAACAACTTGTAGTTTTATTTTTAAAGTTCTTACTTTAGCTTTAACTTAAAAATACAGCTAAAAAAAAAATCCAAACAAACTCTAATATATCTTCAATTAGAATTTAGACCTCCGTATAATAGCAATATTTGATCGATTTAAGAGATTACATAATGAGTTGTCCAAAAAAAAAAAAAAAAACAGATTGCATAATGATATAATAGAAATTAATTACATTCATGAATATTAAAAAGATGTAATAAATGGACGTGTAATATAGAAACATGATCTTTCACTTTAACTTTTTTTTTATAACTGAGACATTAATAGAATATTGTGAAAGTTTAAGAATATAGTGAAGGTATCAATATAAGAGTAACTTAATTTCTATGTCATAGATAGCTTAATGGGTCTTACACCGTAATCCAACCCACTTGTTGATTAGGACAAAGCTTAACTATATACATATATTACAATTTTTTAAACTCATAATGAATTACATAATAGTATGAATTTTCATTGAAAATTATTAAGTCACTCATTTTATAAAATTAATCCGATAATCATAAGCAGTTTAAATCTAGAATTCCTAAGGGTTTATTTAGTTTAATATTTTTTTTATTTGTTTGTCTTTATTAATAATTTTAAAAATATTGCTTACCTTCATTTTCATTTCATTTTCTATTTTAAAATATTTGTACGGAAAATTGTGAAAATAACAAATTATTTCGTGTTTAAAATATACTATTTTCATATTATTCTCTGCATAAATCTTTAGAAGCAAAAAAGAAAAGTGATATATATTTTTTTATAATTATTAATATAAAACAAAAAATAAAACAGAAAATATTTCCGCTAACTTTTTTTTTATTGGGAAAATTCTCTTAGAGAAGAATTACCGCGAGGTTTTCTTCTTTTAGTCGTTTCATCATAGGATTAGATGTTACAAATTACAATAGCTAAATTCTAGTGTCAGCAACCTAATTTTCCAACATTCTATATCTCATTCTAACCGTTCCTAATTTAACTGTAGGTTAGATCTTCTTTCAATAGTTTTATCAGCTTCGTTACTTTATGTACCAATTAAAAGCTTCATTTCCTTTTCACTCTTTCAAGTCATGGAAAGCATTATCTCGAGCTAGTTTGCTTCCATGATCGCGACACAGTCTAAAATATGAAAAAGTGAGGGAATCCCATAGATTGGAAAAAGATTCAGAAGGAATGCAATCTCTGACATTAAAACTGAGCCTAGTTCATGCACCTATAGACATTTTCTCCAAACAAAAATCTGACATCGCTTATATAAAGCTAACAGTACTTTAGTTTCACTCGCCACAAAAAGAAAACAAACTAAAGTTTCATAGACATTAAATAGTTATATTATCACTAAAAACCACAACTTCAAGGTCAAAAAAACTGAAAAGAAAACCGAACTTCGTTCAACGCAGGTCATATTCATAAAGACCGAAGGACTGTACAAAAAGTAGTCATACATAGTTGTAGTTTCGTAGAAGAAAAGCTTACTCTCTTCCATCTTCACCATCTTTGCTAGCTGTTCTTTTTTGCCTCTGAAAAATTCTTTGACCTGTTTATTATTCTTTTGTTGATTAGTGTTCAGGAAATTGACAACCAGTCATGCGTGAGCATTAAGGCGCATTATTGTTAAAATCAAAGAGGGAGGATTAGAGATGACATATATGATTGAAATTAATGAGAAGTACGTAGATGTGATTATATGCTTAACAAAGTGTAATAATCGGCTTAGTAGTTACTGTTTGCATGTCAGTTCATAAAATATATCCTCCTCTAGTCCTCTTACTCAGACCAATCAAAAAGATAAATATAATCTCAAAGCTTTCTTCTTTTCATTATCACTGCAACTAAAATGTACAAGTAATCTTTGGGGCCAAGAGGAATCGCCTCTCTCCTTGAAGGGAGATTAGTCTCATCCTTCTTCCGGTGATAAAGCTCAATGCAGTTTCTGTACCGATGAGGAAGTAGCTCTGAGACTGTATTCCGAGCACAAGGTAACTGAAGGAAGTTAAATAAGGATACTTCCATGTTCATACCCAAAAAAAAAAAAAAAAAAAAATGTACAAGTAAAATAAAATAATTGTCAAAGAAATCATAGTGTTAATTATGGCTTTTTAAAAGCTTTAAAAATAGTCATAAATATGCTCATTGCGAGTTAATACAGTTTACCATGTTAGAAAATTGAATTTCATCGCATAGAAGAATAACAACATATTTTATTTTATTTTTGGAATAAACCATAGGTATCTTCTACGGGATGTAATCCTGTTCAGGACGAGTTTAAGATTAAGACTTTAAATCCCTCAAAAAGATGAAACTGGAGATGATCAAACATAAATTCTCATCCCACCTGCTCAGCTCTCATGGAGTAACTACGCTTCTATCATTTGGTAGAATAATGACATATTGAAAACAATAAATAGAACAGGAAAATTTAGCGTGAAAAACCCTCAAACAAATTAAGAAAAAAAATTATGGAACAAAAAAAAAAATATTTTGAAAACCCCAAAATTAAAACCTCTCTTTAATCACAAGAAGAGAACAATTTTATTTCTCGCTTAAATTAAAAAAACTCCTCACAAAACTCACTTGGAAAGATATATAAGAAGAAGAATAAATTTTGGTATACGTACAAAGAAAGATGGGCCGAAGGCTTTTATTTAGAGTAAATACATTTTTGGATCCCTAACAAAAAATATGGTTCCCACGTTAATTCCTTACAAAAAAAATTAGTCGTTTGGTCCTTAAGAAATTCAAAGTGGACCTATTTAGTTAAAATCGTGATCCCTCACAAATTTAAAAAAGATCCATATTAGTCCCTCAAAAGAACTAAAATAGATTCATTTTGAATTTCTTAGGAATCATACGACTATTTTTTTTTAAGGGACTAAAGTGAGAAACTATGTTTTTTTGTTAGGGACCTAAAAGAGTATTTACTCTTTTATTTATTACCCCCACCCTTTCCTATTCCAAAAGATTTGGAGTTCTAACAATCCATCCTACCCAAAATTATAGTTAAGATTATGTTTCTACTCTTAGAAAAGGACAAAGGTTTGAGTGGCTCTTCCTTGAAGAAGCCACTTAGCAAGAAAGTATAACTATTGTTCTATAGCCAAAGGGATTAGTTTTATCCCAGAGTTTCCGGATAATCTACGAAAAAATAAATAAAAGCGAAATTTTACACAATTGATAAATTTCTCTAATTTGGATAACAATATATAAGTAAAATAAAAACCAAAACTCCTAAAAAATTATAAAATCAAATTAACTAAAGTTTGTATCTTGGAATAGATAATTATTGAGAGGGCCTCTAATTAATAACCAATGGCAACAATATGCAAGAAAATAGTCTCACAAATTTTAACATTTCAATTACAAATATTAATCAATTTTAAGTTATATCTAGCGCCAAAATAGGAAAATTATGCAAGATCAACCATTTAAGTCTTAAAAGAGCACACAACACCTACTTTTTTTTTACTTAACAATAATTTAAAATTCATCAAGTATATAGATAAAGGACAATTGATTGAATTTAAAAATTAGATTGTGGCAGCAAAAATAACTTGTATAAAAAAATTATAAGGTGTCACAGCTCAGCTAATTCTTTAATACAAAACTTATTTTTGAAATTATTAAAATTGACAATAGACAAATTAAAAGGAAAGTTCAGTCGGTCATCAAGTTATCACTATAAGATGTCACAAATAAAAAAAATTAAAATGACAAATCGTCACAACTCAGTGACACTATTATATTAAAAAAAATTAATTTTTAATTTTTTAAATGACTACAAATAATAAATTTAATTAAGATTATATCATCATAATGACCTTAAGTTTGGATCATCAAATCATCAAGCTCCACTAACTTCATTTATTATAAGATAAAAGTCATCTTTTTTGAAATTTATAAATAAGATAAAACACATGCAACCGTATTGGAAAAATTACTAAATATTAAGCGTATAAAGCAAAATAAATAAGAAAAGATGAAAATTCGAAATGCATAAAAGATATTAGCCAAATGGATCGTAGTTAAATAGTGTATCCTTTTGTTCTAAACGTAATGATTATGTACCATCTCTCCATTGTTAGCTGAGGAATGTTATTTACGTAATTTTAATTCTACACGTATATTACAAAAGATATAAGATGTAGGTTTTACAGAAATTGATATTATTCTGAAATGTCAAAATAAAAACTATTAAACTAACATATGATATTAAGTCACTTTTACAAAATATAATTACCACAACCAAAACATTATATACAATTATCGCACGTACGCACAGAAAGAGATATTGGAATCGCTAACTCTCACACAATATTTAAATAATAATAATAATATTTATGAAGTTTATGATTTAAATAAATCCCAAAATCTTGTTTGACAAAAAAAATCCCAGAATATATAGTTACAATTTGTTTCATATAAAATATATAATTTTGTGTTTCTTTGAAAATCATATATATTACTGATAAATCATTAACAAATAAATCTAATCTTGAATGTTATTTCATATAAAATATATAATTTTGAATGTTATTCATAAAAAATGAATAATAAGTACCATTTCTTCTAATCTCACTTCCTTTCCATAAACATCGATCCGTCATTGATGTAAGAATGCACTACATGAAAAAAGTTTATTTGTGACAAAAAATTTTGTCACAAATGACAATTTTCGACACAAATAATCATATTTCGTCACAAATAAATTTTCGACTCAGGAATTTGTGACAAAATTTCATATGTAGTGACGAAATTTGCGACACTAATAAGATTTTTTCTTGTAGTGATGTTATTTCATAGTGAAAGTGAGGATTTTCTTATTTGGTTATGTGAATCGAATCTATATCTTAACATAACCAAGCATAAAATTTGAGAAATAATTAGTTGTTCCAATGATTTTTAAACGTGAGTCTTTTTTGAATTTGTGAGGGACCACGATTTCAACTAAACAGGTCCACTTTCAATTTCTTAGGGAGCAGACGACTAATTTTTTTTTGTATGGAAATAAAGTGGGAACCATATTTTTTGTTAGGAACCCAAAAGGGTATTTACTCTTTTATTTATTACCCCTCATCCTTTCCTATTCCAAAGTTCCACCAATGTGAGATTTGGAGTTCTAACAATTTATCCTACCCAAAATTATAATTAAGATTAGGTTTCTACTCTTAGAAAAGGACAAAGGTTTGAGTGGCTCTTCCTTGAAGAAGTCACTTAGCAAGAAGGTATAATTATTGTTCTATAGCCGAAGGGAGTAGTTTTATCTAAGAGTTTCGGGATAATCTACGAAAAAATAAATAAAAGCTATTAAACTAACATATGATATTAAGTTACTTTTACAAAATATAATTACCACAACCAAAACATTATATACAATTATCGCACGTACGCGCAGAAAGAGATATTGGAATCGCTAACACCCACACATTATTTAAATAATAATAATAATATTTATGAAATTTATGATTTAAGTAAATCCAAAATTCTTGTTTGCCAAAAAAAAATCCCAACATATATAGTTACAATTTCTTTCATATAAAATATATAATTTTGTGTTTCTTTGATAATCATATCTATTATTAACAAATCATTAATAAATAAATCTAATCTTGAATGTTATTTCACATAAAATATATAATTTTGAATGTTATTCATAAAAAATGAATAATAAGTACCACTTCTTCTAATCTCACTTCTTTTCCATAAACATCGATCGGTCATTGTTGTAAGAATATTATTTCATAGTGAAAGTGAGGATTTTCTTATTTGGTTATGGGAATCGAATCTATATCTTAACATAGCCTAGCATAAAATTTGAGAAATAATTAGTTGCTCCAATGATTTTCAAATGTGGGTCTTTTTTGAATTTGTGAGGGACCACGATTTCAACTAAATAGGTCCACATTCAATTTCTTAGGGAGCAGACGACTAATTTTTTTTTGTATAAGACTAAAGTGGGAATCATATTTTTTGTTAGGAACCCAAAAGAGTATTTTTTTCTTTTATTTATTACCCCTCATCCTTTCCTATTCCAAAGTTCCACCAATGTGAGATTTGGAGTTCTAACACTTCATCCAACCCAAAATTATAATTAAGATTAAGTTTCTACTCTTAGAAAAGGACAAAGGCTTGAGTGGCTCTTCCTTGAAGAAGTCACTTAGCAATAAAGTATAATTATTGTTCTATAGCCGAAGGGATTAGTTTTATCTCAGAGTTTCAGAATAATCTACGAAAAAATAAATAAAAGCGAAGTTTTACACAATTGATAAATTTCTCTAATTTGGATAACAATATATAAGTAAAATAAAAACCAAAACTCCTAAAAAATTATGAAATCAAATTAATTAAAGTTTGTATCTTGCAATAGATAATTATTAAGAGGGCCTCTAATTAATAACCAATGGCAACAATATGCAAGAAAATAGTCTCGCAAATTTTAACATTTCAATTACAAATATTAATCAATTTTAAGTTATATCTAGCGCTAAATAGAAAAACTATGCAAGATCAACCAGTTAAGTCTTAAAAAAGCATAGAACGCCTACTTTTTTTTTACTTAACAATAATTTAAAATTCATCAAGTATATAGATAAATGACAATTGATTGAATTTAAGAATTAGATTGTGGCAGCTAAAATAACTTATTATAAAAAAAATTAATAAGGTGTCACAGCTCAGCTAATTCTTTAATACAAAACTTATTTTTGAAATTATTAAAATTTACAATAGACAATTTAAAAGGAAAGTTCGGCCGGTCATCAAGTTATCACAATAAGATGGAAAAATAATAAAAAAATTGAGATGACAAACCGTCATAACTCAGTGACACTATTATATTAAAGGAAATTAATTTTTAATTTTTTAAATGACTACAAATAATAAATTTAGTTAAGATTATATCATCATAATGACCCTAAGTTTGGATCATCAAATCATCAAGCTCCACTAACTTCATTTATTATAAGATAAAAGTAATCTTTTTTTAAATTTATAAATAAGATAAAACACATGCAACAGTATTGGAAAAATTATTAAATATTAAAAATATAAAACAAAATAAATAAAGAAAAGATGAAAATTCGAAATACATAAAAGATATTAGCCAAATGGATTGTAGTTAAATAGTGTATCCTTTTGTTCTAAACATAATGATTATGCACCATCTCTCCATTGTTAGCTGAGAAATGTTATTTACGTAATTTTAATTTAAATTCTACATGTATATTACAAAAGATATAAGATGTAGGTTTTACATAAATTGATATTATTCCGAAATGTCAAAATAAAAACTATTAAACTAACATATATGATATTAAGTCACTTTTACAAAATATAATTACCACAACCAAAACATTATATACAATTATCGCACGTACGCACAGAAAGAGATATTGGAATCGCTAACACCCACACATTATTTAAATATTAATAATAATAATAATAATATTTATGAAATTTATGATTTAAGTAAATCTCGAAATCTTGCTTGCAAAAAAAAAAATCCCAAAATATATAGTTACAATTTCTTTCATATAAAATATATAATTTTGTGTTTCTTTGATAATCATATCTATTACTCACGAATCATTAACAAATAAATCAAATCTTGAATGTTATTTCAAATAAATATATAATTTTGAATGTTATTCATAAAAAATGAATAATAAGTACCACTTGTTCTAATCTCACTTCCTTTCCATCACCATCGATCTGTCATTGATGTAAGAATGTTATTTCATAGTGAAAGTGAGGATTTTCTTATTTGGTTATGGGAATCGAATCTATATCTTAACTTAGCCTAGCATAAAATTTGAGAAATAATTAGTTGCTCCAATGATTTTTAAATGTGAGTCATTTTTAAATTTGTGAGGGACCACCATTTCAACTAAATAGGTCCACTTTAAATTTCTTAAGGACCATACGACTAATTTTTTTTGTAAGGGACTAAAGTGGGAACCATATTTTTTGTTAGGGACCCAAAAGGATATTTACTCTTTTATTTATTACCTCTCACTCGTTCGTATTCCAAAGTTCCACCAATGTGAGATTTGGAGTTCAACAATTCATCCTACCCAAAATTTTAGTTAAGATTAGGTTTCTAATCTTAGAAAAGGACAAAGGTTTGAGTGGCTTTTCCTTGAAGAAGTCACTTAGCAAGAAAGCATAATTATTGTTTTATAGCCGAAGGGATTAGTTTTATCCCATAGTTTTGGGATAATCTACGAAAAAATAAATAAAAGCGAAGTTTTACACATTTGATAAATTTCTCTAATTTGGATAACAATATATAAGTAAAATAAAAACCAAAACTCCTAAAAAATTATAAAATCAAATTAACTAAAGTTTTGTATCTTGGAATAGATAATTATTGAGAGGGTCTCTAATTAATAATCAATGGCAACAATATCCAAGAAATTAGTCTCACAAATTTTAACATTTCAATTACAAATATTAATCAATTTTAAGTTATATCTAGTGCCCAAATAGGAAAATTATGCAAGATCAACCAGTTAAGTCTTAAAAAAGCATAAAACGCCTACTTTTTTTTTACTTAACAATAATTTAAAATTCATCAAGTATATAGATAAATGACAATTGATTGAATTTAAGAATTAGATTGTGGCAGCTAAAATAACTTATTATAAAAAAATTAATAAGGTGTCACAGCTCAGCTAATTCTTTAGTACAAAACTTATTTTTGAAATTATTAAAATTGACAATAGACAATTTAAAAGGAAAGTTCGGCGGGTCATCAAGTTATCACAATAAGATGGCAAAATAAAAAAAAAATTGAGATGACGAACCGTCACAACTCAGTGAAACTATTATATTAAAAGAAATTAATTTTTAATTTTTTAAATGACTACAAATAATAAATTTAATTAATTTTATATCATCATAATGACCCTTAGTTTGGATCATCAAATCATCAAGCTCCACTAACTTCATTTATTATAAGATAAAAGTCATCTTTTTTGACATTTATAAATAAGATAAAACATATGCAACCGTATTGGAAAAATTACTAAATATTAAACGTATAAAACAAAATAAATAAAGAAAAGATGAAAATTCGAAATCCATAAAAGATATTAGCCAAATGGATCGTAGTTAAATAGTGTATCCTTTTGTTCTAAACATTGATTATGTACCATCTTTCCATTGTTAGCTGAGGAATGTTATTTACGTAATTTTAATTTAAATTCTACACGTATATTACAAAAGATATAAGATGTAGGTTTTACATAAATTGATATTATTCTGAAATGTCAAAATCAAAACTATTAAACTAACATATGATATTAAGTCACTTTTACAAAATATAATTACTACAACCAAAATATTATATACAATTATGGCACGTACGCACAGAAAGAGATATTGGAATCGCTAACTCCCCATAATATTTATGATTTAAGTAAATCCCGAAATCTTGCTTGCAAAAAAAAAAATTCCCAAAATATATAGTTACAATTTCTTTCATATAAAATATATAATTTTGTGTTTCTTTGATAATCATATCTATTACTGACAAATCATTAACAAATAAATCTAATCTTGAATGTTATTTCATATAAAATATCTAATTTTGAATGTTATTCATAAAAAATGAATAATTAGTACCACTTCTTCTAATCTCAGTTCCATTCCATAAACATCGATCGGTCATTGTTGTAAGAATGTTATTTCATAGTGAAAGTGAGGATTTTCTTATTTAGTTATGGGAATCGAATCTATATCTTAACTTAGCCTAGCATATAATTTGAGAAATAATTAGTTGCTCCAATGATTTTTAAATGTGGGTCTTTTTTGAATTTGTGAGGGACCATGATTTCAACTAAATAGGTCCACTTTCAATTTCTTAGGGAGCAGACGACTAATTTTTTTTTGTATGGGACTAAAGTGGGAACCATATTTTTTGTTAGGAACCCAAAATGGTATTTACTCTTTTATTTATTACCCCTCATCCTTTCCTATTCCAAAGTTCCACCAATGTGAGATTTGGAGTTCTAACAATTCATCCAACCAAAAATTATAATTAAGATTAGGTTTCTACTCTTAGAAAAGGACAAAGGCTTGAGTGGCTCTTCCTTGAAGAAGTCTCTTAGCAAGAAAGTATAATTATCGTTCTGTAGCTGAAGGGATTAGTTTTATCTTAGAGTTTCGGGATAATCTACTAAAAAATAAATAAAAGCGAAGTTTTACGCAATTGATAAATTTCTCTAATTTGGATAACAATATATGAGTAAAATAAAAACCAAAACTCGTAAAAAATTATAAAATCAAATTAACTAAAGTTTGTATCTTGGAATAGATAATTATTGAGAGGGCCTCTAATTAATAACCAATGACAACAATATGCAAGAAAATAGTCTCACAAATTTTAACATTTCAATTACAAATATTAATCAATTTTAAGTTATATCTAGCACCAAAATAGGAAAATTATACACGAGCAACCAGTTAAGTCTTAAAAAAGCATACAACGCCTACTTTTTTTTTTACTTAACAATAATTTAAAATTCATCAAGTATATAGATAAATGATAATTGGTTGAATTTAAAAATTAGATTGTGGCAGCTAAAATAACTTGTATAAAAAAATTATAACATGTCACACCTCAGCTAATTCTTTAATACAAAACTTATTTTTGAAATTATTAAAATTGACAATAAACAATTTAAAAGGAAAGTTCGGTCGGTCATCAAGTTATCACAATAAGATGGCACAAATAAAAAAAATGAAGATGACAAACCATCTCAACTCAGTGACACTATTATATTAAAAGAAATTAATTTTTAATTTTTTTAATGACTACAAATAATAAATTTAATTAAGATTCAATCATCATAATGACCCTAAGTTTGGATCATCAAATCAGCAAGCTCCATTAACTTCATTTATTATAAGATAAAAGTCATCTTTTTTGAAATTTATAAATAATATAAAACACATGCAACCGTATTGGAAAAATTACTAAATATTAAACGTATAAAACAAAATAAATAAAGAAAAGATGAAAATTCGAAATGCATAAAAGATATTAGCCAAATGGATCGTAGTTAAATAGTGTATCCTTTTGTTGTAAACGTAATGATTATGTACCATCTCTCCATTGATAGCTGAGGAATGTTATTTACGTAATTTTAATTTTAATTCTATACTTATAGTACAAAAGATATAAGATGTAGGTTTTATAGAAATTGATATTATTCTGAAATGTCAAAATAAAAACTATTAAACTAACATATGATATTAAGTCACTTTTAAAAAATATAATTACCACAACCAAAACATTATATACAATTATCGCACGTACGCACATAAAGAGATATTGGAATCGCTAACTCCCACACATTATTTTAATAATAATAATATTTATGAAATTTATGATTTAAGTAAATCCAAAAATCTTGTTTGCCAAAAACAAGTCCCAAAATATATAGTTATAATTTCTTTCATATAAAATATATAATTTTATGTTTCTTTGATAATCATATCTATTACTGACAAATCATTAACAAATAAATCTAATCTTGAATGTTATTTCATATAATATATATAATTTTGAATGTTATTCATAAAAAATGAATAATAAGTACCACTTCTTCTAATCTCACTTCCTTTCCACAAACATCTATCGGTCTTTGATGTAAGAATGTTATTTCATAGTGAAAGTGAGGATTTTCTTATTTGGTTATGGGAATCGAATCTATATCTTAACTTAGCCTAGCATAAAATTTGAGAAATAATTAGTTGCTCGAATGATTTTTAAATGTGGCTCTTTTTTGAATTTGTGGGGACCACGATTTCAACTAAATAGGTCCACTTTAAATTTCTTAAGGACCATACGACTAATTTTTTTGTAAGGGACTAAAGTGGGAACCATATTTTTTGTTAGGGACCCAAAAGATATTTACTCTTTTATTTATTACCTCTCACCTTTTCCTATTCCAGAGTTCCACCAATGTGAGATTTGAAGTTCTAACAATTCATCCTACCCAAAATTTTAGTTAAGATTAGGTTTCTACTCTTAGAAAAGGACAAATGTTTGAGTGGCTCTTCCTTGAAGAAGTCACTTAGCAAGAAAGCATAATTATTGTTTTATAGCCGAAGGGATTAGTTTTATCCCATAGTTTCGGGATAATCTACGAAAAAATAAATAAAAGCAAAGTTTTACACCTTTGATAAATTTCTCTAATTTGGATAACAATATATAAGTAAAATAAAAATCAAAACTGCTAAAAAATTATAAAATCAAATTAACGAAAGTTTTGTATCTTGGAATAGATAATTATTGAGAGGGCCTCTAATTAATAACCAATGGCAACAATATGCAAGAAATTAGTCTCACAAATTTTAACATTTCAATTACAAATATTAATCAATTTTAAGTTATATCTAGCGCCAAAATAGAAAAATTATGCAAGATCAACCAGTTAAGTCTTAAAAAAGCATACAATGCCTACTTTTTTTTTACTTAACAATAATTTAAAATTCATCAAGTATATAGATAAATGACAATTGATTGAATTTGATAATTAGATTGTGGCAGCTAAAATAACCTATTATAAAAAAATTAATAAAGTGTCACAGCTCAGCTAATTTTTTAATACAAAACTTATTTTTGAAATTATTAAAATTGACAATAGACAATTTAAAAGAAAAGTTCGGCCGGACATCAAGTTATCATAATAAGATGGCAAAATAAAAAATTGAGATGACAAACCGTCACAACTCAGTGACACTATTATATTAAAAGAAATTAATTTTTAATTTTTTAAATGACTACAAATAATAAATTTAATTAAGTTTCATTCATCATAATGACCCTAAGTTTGGATCATCAAATCATCAAGCTCCACTAACTTCATTTATTATAAGATAAAAGTTATCTTTTTTGAAATTTATAAATAAGATAAAACACATGGAAAAATTACTAAATATTAAACGTATAAAACAAAATAAATAAAGAAAAGATGAAAGTTCGAAATGCATAAAAGATATTAGCCAAATGGATCGTAGTTAAATAGTGTATCCTTTTGTTCTAAACGTAATGATTATGTACCATCTCTCCATTGTTAGCTGAGTAATGTTATTTACGTAATTTTAATTTTAATTCTACACGTATATTACAAAAGATATAAGATGTAGGTTTTACAGAAATTGATATTATTCTAAAATGTCAAAATAAAATCTACTAAACTAACATATGATATTAAGTCACTTTTACAAAATATAATTACCACAACCAAAACATTATATACAATTATCGCACGTACGCATTGAAAGAGATATTGGAATCGCTAACTCCCACAAATTATTTAAATAATAATAATAATAATAATAATATTTATGAAATTTATGATTTAAGTAAATCTCAAAATCTTGTTTACCAAAAAAAAATCCCAAAATATATAATTACAATTTATTTCATAGAAAATATATATTTTTGTGTTTCTTTGATAATCATATCTATTACTGACAAATCATTAACACATAAATCTAATCTTGAATGTTATTTCATATAAAATATATAATATTGAATGTTATTCATAAAAAATGAATAATAAGTATCATTTCTTCTAATCTCACTTCCTTTCCATAAACATCAATCCATCATTGATGTAAGAATGCTGTATACGATTTAAAAATCATTGGAGCATCTAATTATTTCTCAAATTTTATGCTAGACTAAGTTAAGATATAGATTCGATTCCGATAACCAAATAAGAACATCCTCACTTTCACTATGCTAATCTTATTTTATTATCCAGGTTTTAATATGAATCATTCAATTTATGTTTCAGCCTATAGATTTAGTTGTGCATTTTCTTTTTCTTTTTCTTTTTTTTATCCGAATATTTGGTTGTGTTTCTACAATAAAGTTACCTATGAAAGATTTACAAAAAAATAAAGTTACATATTTAAGTTTAAAATTTTTACAATTATTTGTTTAACTGAAACGTACGTTAGCTGCACATGCAAGCAAAGCTTTTCTAGGTCACTGCGCACGTCCACATCTATGTTAGCAACTTACATGAAGACTCTCGCATTATTCACCCTTATCTAGTTATCTAGCTTCTGAGTTGTGTACATTTGTTTTTCTTGTTTTTGAGGAAAAGAAATAAAATAAAAAATTATTATTTTCAATAAAAAAGTAACTTGTAAAAGTCTAATTATTTAAGAAATGATTATATATATATATATATATATATATATATATATATATAAATATTATTTTTGCAGCCGCTTTACGTACAACAACGATAGATGTATAGTTATGATTTCACGTATTTAATGCTTTCATCCTTTGTATGATATGATTGTCCGCATTTAATACTTTTAAGTATATATATGGCAAATATTTCATTGCTGCACGTACAGCAGCTGCAGAAATATAAACCTCATATATATATATATATGTGTGTATATATATATATATATATATATATATATATATGATAAAAGTATTTCTCAAATCACCGGAGATAAAGTTATCTCCAGTGAGCTCAAAACGACGTCGTTTTGGTTTATAAGATTAAAAAATTATAATTATAAAGACTAATATAACATTGCAATATATTAAAATTACAAAAAATCTTGATTTCCGCCTCAAAACGACGTCATTTTAGACCCACTGGAAATAACTTATCTCCATTGACTGGAGAAATCCTTTACCCTATATATATATATATATATATATATATATATATATATAATTCATTAAGTATATAACATCTTTCAATCAAAACGATCATATTGAATATTAGATATACTTGTGACTAGGGATACTAATAATTGTAAGAAAAATTCTTAAATAACCTTGAAGCCAGAACAAATATATTTGTTGTGTATCATTTAAGATGTACCCCTTTAATCGTGTTTGATACTTATAACTTTATTAAAAATAGTTTTTGTTTTAAAAAAAAAAAACTAAGACCCGTAACTTTTTATAATTTGTGCTATCTTAAAATATATATATATATATATATATATATATATATATATATATATGCGAAATTAAAAATAACCAAACTTAGAGCCCGTTTGTTTACACTTCTGAGAAAAGTAACTTTTATCTCTTCTTTATTTTAGAAGTCTTTTTTACAAAAGTTAGAGCTATTTATATTTTTATAAAAATATTAGTTTTTGAAAAAAATATTTGGCTTTTGACTTCTGCTTTTTTTAGAAGTTAAAATTCTTAGCTTCTGGAAAAAGTAGGTTTTTGACTTTTTTTGTGACTTCTACTTTTTTTAAAAGCAGACATCTAAATGAACTAAAACTGAGAAGTGCTTTTTTTCAAGAAAAAAAAAGCAGTTTTTGAAGAAAAAAAAACTCATCCAAACGAGCCTTAATTGTGTACTTTTGAAAAAGCTATCGACGCTCTCTAAGTGGGATGAGAGCCCTGTTCTTTTTCTTTTCTTTTTTGTTGGGTGAGAGCCCCGCTCTTAAATTAAGACCAGTTTGAATGAGTTTTTATTCTTTTTTTCAAAAAGTTGTTTCTTTTTATGATAAACACAACTTTGTTGGCTTTTAAAGAAAATAGTATTCGGCTATCAAAAAAAAATAGTATTCAATGGTGTGCCAGTGTCACTTCATTTTAGATAATCAAATTAACCGGTACCACAACAAACTCGGAACAGTAAATATGGATCGAATCCGTTTGAACCGTAAATAAAATGACAAGTTTGAAGTATATAAGAGTATTATATCCAAAGAAAGGCTTATATGTGTGGGAAAACAAATGCTTTGAAAAGAAGAACAAGGAAAAAACAAAGGGATGAGTCTTGTTTTAGATTTAGATTTGGAGGAAACTCATTAATCAAGGCACTGTGCGTAGTTGTTGAGATGAAGAGTGATTATCAGTAAGTTGCATAGAGACCCATAAATTGAGTCACCAAACTAGTTAGGCCAAATAGAGGGTCAAAGAAAGGGTTGAGAGACATGTGAGGGTAAAGAGGAAAGGGTTAAATTAATTTCTTCACATGCACAAAATATATGGTCCCCCTACCCCCCGAATAAAGGTTGAGTGGTTCAAAGTGGCTCTCTTTTTTCCCTTTCTTTTTTGAAGCAAGTGCTGCACAGTTAGGGCATGTGTAAATCACTATATGTGAGCTTGTTGCCCGTGGCCTAATAGACCCTCCCCAAACGCCCTCACCACCGTATACCCATACTCAGATAAAGGGTTTTCTACAATCAACTGAAAAAGTAAATCAATTTTTAAAATGGATTTGGTTTTTGAACCAATTTGGAAAAAATGGTTTAGTTCTTTAAATAGTTTGAAAAAATGTGACTTGGTTATGTTTGGTTTACGATTCGGTTTGGTTTATTTGATTTTTCACACTACTAAGAGTGTATATGGTATGGTTCAATTTGGTTTTAAATTTAAACCGAATCAAATCAGTAAAGTGGTTCGGTTCTTGAATCCATTTGAAGAAAACAATTCAGTTCTTAAATCAATTAAAAAAATGTGATTTTTTTTATACCCTTCGGATTGATTCACAATTCGGTTTGATTCTTTTGATTTTTTTCACACTCCTATTTACCGCGAAGTTGTTTCCATCTATTGCCCCATCTTCCTCTCTTTACAATTCCAACCCCAACAAATATAATCTCATTATGCCTTTCATTATCAATCTAACAAGCCGAATCAATGTATAGTTTTTGTAGAAATATTTAACAGTTTGTACCACTACAAGAGCAGTATAGAAACTATAAATAGCCTCAATTTTTGCAATGGCATGTTATTACGATCTTAAGCATGAATGAATAAGGAGCCCCACTCACTACTTTCCCAATAATTTCTAAGATCCTTTTTACTTCCTTCTTTTTTCTTGGTTCCCCTTTTTGAGAAGGATAAGGTGCACAATTAATTTCAAAGACCAGCTTTATGATTTAGTCGTCAGAGGACTGTGCAAAACCTAATTATTTAATATTCTAGGACCATAGTGCATGGAAAGTGGTAGTGGTATGAAGGTGGACAATAATGTTGGGAAGTCAGTCTCATCCAACAATGTGGTAGCTAGAATTTGTGAGTTTTGATCATGGTGCATCTAAGAACGATTTGCAATCCTATGTAAAGAGAATCAAAGTCATAACATACTTGGGAGTGAGAACTATTTGAAGAGTGTGATCTATTGCCAAAAAGATCGAAACACCCTAAGTAGCAGGAACATATTGTCGGGTTTGGACAAGTGCTTTTGGATAATTGTTGAGCTTTGGTCACATATTGTTTTTGAGTTTCTTTTAAATTTTGCAATCCCACACAATTACTTGCATCAGAGGCTTTGTATTCTTTCCAAAAACCTTTACACATTTCAACTCAAAAAATTTGTGTAACATGATTGTAATTTTCCCAATAAATTAATTACAACTGATAATTTACTTGATTCTTTAAGTGTCGATTCCATGTAGTAGTGTTCTAGAATAATTGTATACAAGAATTCGCTCTCTCGACTCTCATTCTTTGGGACTTGTAATTAACCAAACTCCGTGTTCCCCTATGCGTGTGCTGTTGTTCAACGTGCCCATCAAGGAATGCTTCTCCCCTTTATTGGTCCTATAGGAAATTTTGGATCAGGATTCAAGATCAACATTGATTATTGGTCTAGTTTTACTCGAGGTTTCTGTCAAGCTACCAAAAAAAAATCATGAATAGAGAGTAATAACAGATGTAAACAATAAACATAAGGTGAAGGAAAGTTGGACAAAAACTTTTATTGAGATATGCCTCGAAATTCAATTGTTTGAAAGTCATATTAATAATTTAATCCTAGGTTCAAAAAGGCCATAATTGAAAAAGAAAAAAAATACGCTTAATATAAGAAAAAGGAAGTAAAACTGATTCGGCATCCTTAATTATTCTATAATCTCGTAACACAATCCCTGCCAAATTCATGGGATTAATGTCCAGTTTTCATGGTTGATTTTGACTTGAATCTTTACTAGAGATTGTCTCCTATATACGTAGCCATTTAATAGCTACGCAATTTGGGACGTTGCAAAAAGCATGTAAAGTAATTGTAATACTACATAAGATCAATATATTTTTGTTATGTGTAAACGTAGAGAAAAAGAAGTATCTTTTTAAAGGATACAATCTTGTGTCCTTTTAGGTGATTTACACCTCAATCACATCACTGACGTACAGAATGAAAAAAAATAACTTTTTAGATTTACATAAAATCTTACTTACTAATCAGACTTTGTGTAAGTCACTAAAAAGATATAGCTTGTGTCCTTTTAAAGGACATTCACTAAACCCCCGTAAATGTAACATTCTTCTAGATCCAACCTGATTTTAAAATGCATACTTAGTGGCTATTCTTGTCCTAGGTGTGAGTTAGAAGCAGAAACTATCTTTCGTGTTTTAGTGGAATACGGTCGAATATAATAAGGAAAAAGTGTACGAGTGTCGATAGATTAGATACATTATAAACTCTTTTTAACTTCGTAAAGACCTAGTGGAGTGGTATGTTATTCTGCTATCAGTGTTATGGTTTATATGACATGAAAGAAATATAATTAATTAAGGCATTGTGGACTTGCTACAAACAAATGTGCCAATAAGAAACCTCTGAAGATCCTAAAATCAAATGCTATATGAAGCAACAGAAGTAACTGGAACTTCCTCTTTTGAACTCATAAAATTAGTATTGATGCAGCTATCTCTTCAAACGTGGGAAGAGATGGTATATAACTACACTGCTAAGAGGTTATATATAGTTGGTTCATCAAATTCACTTTTGGTTCTAGATTGTAAAATTGATTCTCTGACAAGTTTTTTTTTTTTTTTTCTCTCCAGTAAACACAATTGATTCTACAGATGGGACTAATCTAATTTTAAAAAAAAAATCTTAAAAGCGGATTTACTTTACTGTTTAAACAGAATTAATTCTTGTAGACGAATTTTTAAAATATTATTTTCAAACACAAATCAAATTTGCAACATCAATTTCTTAAAATCAATTATTTAAAAAAAAAAAAAACATTTTGCAGATTACTAGTATGAACTTTGCTAATCCCAAGGGATTTTCATAGGACTTAGGCTTCGTTTTTTGGGGGACATTTTTGTTTCAAATATCGAAAGATAATTTATGGACACCCAAAGCCCAACCATGGAATGAACATTCTTCAAACTTTAGAGGGTGCTTCTCATGCACTATTAGAAATTGGCCACTCGCATCTTTTAGCTTTTTGAACCATTCCTCTAAAATTCCTCCAAAAGAAGAAACAATTTCCAAAATACAGCTAAGGCATTGTTCCACCATCTCATGACCTCATTGGATTTGCTAGCTAGCTAGTTCTATCTTGCTAAATCGTTGGGGGGACAAATTCAATGGGTCTCCCAGACACGTTTGTTATATGTTTGGACACGAATTTTGGTTGGAAAGGAAATTTTGTGACAAAAAATTTGTGACAGTGCTTCTTTTACTTATTTATCTGCGGCCATTCATTTGGAATAAAGCACAAGATATGAGCCCATGTGGTATTGCTTTAAGTGCCTTTAAGTGAATTTATTCTACTTGTTCGGTTGGGAGGGTGTTTATATTAACTGCTCCATTAGAATTTCTTGCTTGTTTGTTGCTTTCTTATTGATTCTTCTCGCAAACAAAAGATCGAAGGAAAAGTTCTAATTCGAATACCTTTTAAATTGTTGCTTATAATTATTTTTCCAATAACAAGTTTCTTATTATTAGACTTGAAATTTCTTGTTTTCAATCAATCCTAATGGTGGTTTTGAATAATTAAATTCTCAAGGAATCGAAATCATTATTTTTGGACAGGTTAAATATTAGCTTTTTTAAAAAAAATAAAATAAAAGAAAGAACTCTTACATGCCCAATCATGAAAGAAATGACCCAATTGTGATCTCACATGTGTTGAGTAGGACCTTTGTCTGGTAGAGGACACATGGTGTGTCCCCTGGGCCTTTGTTGGTTTGGGTTACCCTTATTTGCGTGTGTGGATTTGTGGCATTAAATGAGTTTTGATGATTTTTAGTGCCCCATCTATTTGCTTCAGGAACAGCTTTTGTTCTTCCACGAATGTCCTTTGGGGTACGCCATGGCACTTGTTTTTGAACTGTTTCCACAAATCAGGCAAGACTGCAAATTGAACAGTCCTGCTACCCATGGCCTGAATTCAATTTGGGCTTTAACTGAATTGGGCTTCACTTGCACTGTAAAGAGCTTTCTCTTATGCACTATATGGCGATTTAAATCAGAAAATTGATAGTTATAAATTCCTTATATTTTACAAGGAAAAATATTTTCTCATTTTGTTGGAGATATCTTGTCTTATGTCATAGAAATAAACATATGGGGCCCACCTTTTATAAAAAAAACTAAAAGGATCCACATATTTATCTCTATAACATAAGATAAGATGTCTCTAACAAGATGAGATTAATAAATCCCATTTACAAATACGTAATACATAACATTCTCCTACTTCAATTCCCCAAACCAAAATTTCCCTCCCAATTAGCCAAAAGATAGGAAAAGAAAATATGCTACATGAATCATGATCATTCCCTAATTCCCACGCATTCTCTTTTATTTTTTATTCTCTTAGTATAGGCTATCTCAATTCTCAAGCATGGGCTTCAGTTATTTGGGTAATTGGGTTGCCCTTATCTGTTTGCAGACTTGAAAAGCTTTTCAATGCAGTTCTTGGGCTATTTTCTATTAAGTTCTGTGGTTAGGTCCTCTAGTGCATGTTTATCTTATTGTTGCCACTCACCCATAATGGCCATAAATTGTTGTAATGAAGTGCGTTATGTCATCAATTTATATTATTGTTCAAGTAATTTAATTATTAAATGTGATATTAGATTATTTCCACCGTTAGTTTGGTTAGTCATATAATATATTTTTAATATGAAATGTTTTTTCGTATAACAATTTTTTATGTAGTAATTTTTTCACGTATTTTTATATGAAGCATTTTTTATAATATTGTTTTTTTTTAAAAGAATCTTCTATATCAAAGTTGTTCTATTGAACTGTTGACTTGATGATCCAACCTTTTAGATCAGATCAAGCTTCAACTCAAGTTAAACAACTATGTTATCGATTTACAATGAGCACACATATTTTGGTTTTATTTTATTCTTAGATTCGTTTATTGTTGCTCAATCATGTAACCAAAGTATTTAATGTACAAATTTGTTTTGAGAAGCTGGGCTTATTGCTAGTCCTTGCATCTCAATGTTGTTAATACCTTCGAAGCACGGACACGGCGTTTGAAAAAAAATTTGCGTGTCGGACACGTGTTCGACACGGACACACTTCGGACACGCATCCGACATACAGTCAACATTTGAGGACACGCGATCAACGTTCGGACACATTTTTTTTTAAATCTTAATTTTATTTTGTTAACTAAATATAAAAGAAATAATTTATAAATTAATTTTTTTCTGTTATGAAATTTCACATGAAAATTTAACAAAATACGAAAAATTATTTATATTTATATTTATGTGATGAAATTTAAATATTTGATTGGTTATATGACTTATTATGGACTCTTATATGTATTAAATATAAATTATATTATATATATTAAAAATTTTATTTAATATCAAAACGTGTCCCAACGTGCAGTGTTTAAAAACTCGGCCCGGCCATTGACCCGGCCAAGGTAAGGGGTTATGGGGTCACGGGTTCAACTGGGGGGTCACGGGATCACTACGCTGACCTGGTTTTATATATTAAAAAAACATAAATATATATATCCTATAAAAAAATATTAAAAAATAAATCACCAATTATCAAAGATTCAAAATATACTTAACATAATTCACCAATTACAATCACAAGTCAATATTACATAGCCTAATTAAAGTATCAATATACTAAAGTACAAAACTCATATTCTAATGATACCAAAGTATCAAGATACCACAAGTCTAGGTCGTTGGGAGAGAAGAGAACGATTAGATTTAGGTTTGCAAGCATTTTTACTTTATTTTTTTTAATAAAACGACGTTGTTTCATTGAATTTTCTTAAAAAAAAAAAAAAAAACATGCAGTGACCCCCTTTGACCCCTCTGACCCGGGGGTCACTGAAACCCGGCCGGGTTTTGGGGGTTAGAGGGGTCGATGTGCATATAGGGTCCAACTTGTGACCCCAACCCTCAGAGGGGAGGGGTCAGGGTTGACCCGGGGGGCGGGGTGGGGTTTTAAAACATTGCCAACGTGTCGAAATATGACATTTTTAGAATCAACGTGTCGGTGTGTCGTGTCGTGTCCCGTGTCCCGTGTCCCGTGTCCGTGTCCGTGTCCGTGCATCATTAGTTAATACTATACAGTGAGTGAGAGAGACTTCTGTTTCATGTTCAACAAAAACCATTTAAACTGACTAATTAAATTAGATGATATTGTAAAAACAATTCCTATGTAATAAAATGATATATATATATATATATATATATATATATATATATATAGAGAGAGAGAGAGAGAGAGAGAGGTAGCATTCTTTGACACCGGTGTCAAATTTTAAATTTGACACCTCATCTGAGAGCCGTTAGATCAAAAAATATCAACGACTTTGATTTGTAAGCATGTGACACCATTGATATTTTTTTATCTAACGGCTCTCATATGAGGTGTCAAAGAATCCTACCTCATATATATATATATATATATGAATTGTGGCGGGAAAAAAAACTAAAGTCATCATGGTCAATTAGTTGAACCACTTAGACTAATCAAACTATGGCCTCTTTAGATGAACTTTTAAAAAATGACTTTTTATGCATTGTTTTTTTTAAAAAGAACTTTTTCTAAAAGATAAAATTATTTTACGTTTGGATATATGATCTGAAAATCACTTTTACATAAAAAAAAAGTTGTTTGAATGTTAAAATAAAAAAAAAAACTTTTTATATATAAAATTACAATATAAGAGAGATAAAATAGCATTATCGTGAGATAAGGATAGATAAAATAAGTATGAAAAGATGAGGTTAAAATTGTATTTTAAGAGCCTGTTTGAATGGGCTTTTTTTTCTTCAAAAGCTGTATTTTTTTTAAAAAAAAAAACAATTCTCGAAAAAAAGTCTGTTTGGATGCTTGCTTTAAAAAAAAGCAAAAGTTATAAAAAAAGGCAAAAACTTACCTTTTCCAGAAGCTAAAAATTCTAGTTTCTAAAAAAAGTAAAAGTCAAAAGCCAAATATTTTTTTCAAAAATAAAATAATTTTTTAAAAATCTCAATAGTTGTAGCTTTTATGTAAAGTACTTTTAAAATAAGAAAATCATAAAAAGGACTTTTTTGATAAGTCAATACAAACAGACTCTAAAAATCTATATTATGTTATTTCCAAAACAAAATTATATTATCTTTTAATTTTTATTTTTTTAAAAACAACTGGCTAAAAAAAAGTAGCATTTTAACTTTTATTTTAAATTTTGCTTTTTTAAAAAGTTGTTATTCAAACATTTAAAAGTTCTCAAAAAGATTTTTATTAAAAAAAAACTTTTTTAGGAATAAAAATTCAACACATTTTTTACTAATTTAAATTGAAAGTGGCATGACTGCAAATTTAATTATATCAATGTACCAAAACTGTCAGATTTACCATTAAAACAGTCAAGCTATTTGATCGGGTTTGATTTGAAATACACTAATGCAACTAATTACTACGAATAATAATTTACAGTTAAAAACATTGAAAAAAATATAGCTATAATTTATGGGCAAGATATTATAACAACCAATTAATGTTACTACCAATGTTACTACTAATCAATTTCACCATTAGATCGATTATGTTGATCCAACGGTTATATTTATTTCCATCTTTATATGGTTATGATTCCTCATATTTAATGTGAAAGCATTAAATATGAGAAATCATATGGTGAAAATAAATAAAAATTATTAAATATGGGGAATCATAATCATACAAAGATGAAAATAAATATAACTGTTGGATCAATATATTCGATCTAACAGTGAAATTGATTGGTAGTAACATAAGTAGTAACAATAATTAGTTGTTACTATATCCTTTCTCATAATTTATTTTAAATTCTAATATGTTTGTAGATTAAGTTGAAACAATAAAGACCAATCATCCATCTAAGCATAAAAAAATAATGACAGTTAATTCTGATAAAAATACAAATAATATTTTTTTTGTTAGTATTTTTCAATTCTTATATATAGTTGATAGTTTTGTATTTTCAGTATCACTGCTATTTTTTTTGTAAAATTAGCATTTTTGCAGCAATTTTTGATAACCTTGTCATGTAAACTAGTAAATAGTAATAATTTTTTTTTAAAAAATTGTAAATAGTAATAATTTGATGTAGTTGTTATTTAAGGTGATAAATTAAATGGGCTCGGTCCGCTCTCGCCCACCAAATCATACAGGATGAAACGAGTTGAGTTTTGCAACCTGCCATCCTCTTTTTTTTTTTTTTACTTTTACTTTTTACCTAACCTAACCTAACTTTACTATTTTATTATAAAAAAATAATAGAAAGTTTACAGAATTTTCCAACTGTTTTTGAATTGTCGTTCTTAATGAACTAAACTTGTTATAAAAATTCACTTACCAGCATACTTAATCAAACTACAAAAAAAAAAAGTTTCTCTAACTTTTAGAAAGCTAAAATGTTATTGTTATTGGGGTTAATTTTAATTATTCTTTGTTGGAGCTTAACGTATGAATAGGATGTAATTCAAAAATATAAAAAAATACGTATAGTAAAGCGAAAAGTTATTATCCCAATAATTTCTTATTGATAAAAATTGACCATTAATGTTAAAAAATGATGGTGCTACAATATCAAATTAATAGTAAATAGGAAAGTGCACTAGTGTAATAAAATTTACAAAATTATATATGACAGAAAGGACAACAGCACCATAAACTGGAAAAAATGTTAAAATTATAATTAAATAATAAAAGAGAAAAGAAAAAGAAAGAAAAAAACTTTCAAAAAAAATAAATTAGGCATGGCGAGGTGGGCAGGCTTTCTCGACCCACTATTAAAAATGAGACAAGACGAGCTAGCTTGTTTGTAGGCAGATTCTTGGCGGGACGAGACGGCTTTGCCACCTGTAGTTGTCGTGAAGCAGTGTCAAAGCTTTGCATGGTGATGCAAGCCGATTGTGCTTCATATTTGAAAGAAAAAGCAAGAGATATACTTAGGTTACACTCCAAAGTTTCAAATTTATAGTATACATTTTTTGTGGTTGGTGGCTATTCTTGTCTGGTTTTATAGTATACATCTATAAATTCCATGAATAATATGTATACATTTTTTGTCTTGCTAGCTCTTCTTGTATGGTTTTATAATATATATAATGCATGCATAATAATGTTCACATTCAAGATCAAGTAGGGCCAGTGGATTGCTGCAATGAAAGGTTTGCTGCAATGGTGGTTTTTTAGTGTTGAGGACCAAATAAGGCTTCGATAAATTTGTCAGGGACCAAATAGGACCTTCAGCTTTTCAAAACTCCAACAAGACATAAGACTTGTTCAAAACGGCGTCGTTTTACTTCCACGCTGGCATAATTAACGGTGACTCAGCAAAGTAACGGTCCACGTGTGCTCCGTTAGTTGCGCCGTCAGATGCCAACTAACGGAAGGACGAACGTGGCCCCTTTTTCAAATATTAGGGACTAAAATGAGCCTTTTTTATTGTTCAGGACTAAAATGTGCCTCGTGAAAATTGTCAGGGACGAAAAAGTGTATTTACTCTAGAATCAACTAGTTGAACCACTTAGAGTAATCAAACTATTGTTTACTAATTTAAAGTGACATGACTGCAAATTTAATTATATCAATGTACCAAAACTGTCAGATTTACCATTAAAACAGGCAAGCTATTTGATCGGGTTTGATTTCAAACACACTAATGCAACTAATTACTATGAATAATAATATACAGTTAAAAACATTAAAAAAATATAGCAATAATTTATTTTAAAAAAATTCTAATATGTTTGTAGATTAAGTTGAAACAATAAAGACCAATCATCCATCTAAGCAGAAAAAAATGATGACAGTTAATTCTGATAAAAATACAAAATTTTGTTAGTATTTTTCAATTCTTATATATAGTTGATAGTTTTGTATTTTCAGTATGACTGCTATTTTTAAAAAAAAAAATTAGCATTTTTGCAGCAATTTTTGATAACCTTGTCATGCAAACTAGTAAATAATAATAATTTTTTTTTGAAAATTGTAAATACTAATAATTTGATGTAGTTATTGTTTGAGGTAGCAAATTAAATGGGCTCGTTCGTCCCGCTTATCAAACGAAGCGGAACGGGACGAGCTGAGTTTTTCAACCCGCCAACCCCCTTCTATTACTTTTACTTTTAACCTAACCTAAGTACCTAACCTAACATAACTTTACTATTTAATTATAAAAACTAATAGAAAGTTTACATAGCATTTTCCAACTATTTTTGAACTGTCGTTCTCAATGAATTAAAATTGTTAAAAAAAATTACTTACCAACATACTTAATCAAACTAAAAAAAAGTTTTTCTGATTTTTAGAAAGCTAAAATATTATTGTAACTGCAATTATTTTTAAGAGTAAATACCTCTTTTGGTCCCTGACAAATTTCACGAAGCCCTTATTGGTCCCTAGCAATTAAAAAGGGAACTCGTGGTCCCTTAAATTTTAAAAATCAAGCCATGTTAGTCCTTCTGCTAGTTGGCATCCAACTGCCAATGTAACGGTGCACACTTGGCACGTTATTTGCTGACTCAAAATGAAATAGTCCACCGTGGAAATAAGACGACTACGTTTTGAAGATGACTTAAATGTATGTATTATAAGCAGACAACGTCGTTCGTTGAGATTACTCATCCACTACCTTGGTCGTTACCGTTGTTAGACACACACACTAACTTTGTTGGTTACTTGCAAAGAACCCCTATGTTTACTCCTGAGCTTCGTTATTGGTCAGCATTGTGAGTTGGGGTGGTTTCTGGGTAGAGATTGTGCGTGCACTTGCAAGGAATTGGAACGGCTGCTCCTTTAGTGGTAGGAGGAAAGTACGATTGTGGGTGTTAACTCAGATGCACGAAGGTACGTGTTGTCAGAAATTGATCTTTATATGTTGTCCCCCCCCCCAACAATGGTTCTGTATTTTATGTTGAATATGGTCCCCTGTGTGTGGTCCCTGCTAAAGTTATGGTTGGGATTTAGAAAATACAAACCCTTTTATGTATATGGTCCCCTTTTGAATAATGTGTTCGCATATGCCTATTTTGTAAAGCTGACATGTTTTTGTCTGTTTCCACACTTTATTGTATGTTTCTCCCCGAGTGTTGAGTTATATATGCATTGTGATGTTTTGTATTAAAAACTGATTGTTTGTTAATAGTTTGAAATAAAATTGCTTCGTAATGTGGTAGTGTCAAGTAATGGCAATGTGGTCTGTTTGTTTTACAGATGGATGAATATATAGTGATAAGGTATCATCATGGGGGTGTGTTAGTCAGAAATGATGAAGGGGTGCTAACCTATGTAAATGGTATAGTAGATGATTTACCTGAGATGGATGCTGATTTTGTGAACTTGCGTGACCTTGAAACTCTGTTCAAGGGTTATGGGTATGAGAGTTGTACGCAGATGTTGTGGCTCAAGCCAAATAAGTCTGATTTAGAGGTAGGTTTAAGACCTTTTAGTAAGGACTCTGATATTGTAGAAATAGTTAAGGCTGCCTTATCTAATGGGAACAAGATAGATATATATTTTGAAGATTGCATTGCAATCCCTGATATTATAGCACCTGCACCTATAGAAGGGAGTGATGGGTTAGAATGTGACAGTGGTGATGATGAAAAAGTGCATGATGACTCATTTGGCAGTGGATCTGATCATATTTCCTCTAGTGATGGATATGATAGTGGAGATGGCAATGGATTGTCTAGTGACTCATATGATAGTGTAGAGGATGAGCCATATAAGCCTCCTCCACCAGGTTTTGAGGACCAAACAAAGGGTGAAGAGGAGTATGAGTGTATACCTAAGGCTACTGGAAAAAACAGTGTGACAAAAAGAAGAAAAAAAAGGATGTTGAGGAGCAGGCATGGGAAAATAAAATGGAAGAGGAGGAGAAGCAAATGTCATTTGAAGAGGATAGGTGTGGATATAACTTTGAAGAGTTGAAGACTCCTCTTTCAAGTGGTGATGAAGAGGTTGAAAGGCATGTCTTTCCAAAGTTTAATGAGGATAATACATTTGGTCATGTCCACTTAGAGCTTGGAAAGGAGTTTGTGAGTTTAGACCAATTTAAAAATGTTGTGAAAGACTATAATATTAGTCTAGGAAGACAATTTAAGTGGGTGAAAAATGACAAGATCATAGCACGAGCCAAATGTAGTAGTGAAGACTGTGAATGGATGATATTTTGTGCTTGGAACAACAAATTGGCCTCTTTCCAAGTAAAAACATTTAATGACTCACACTCTTGCTGCAGACTATTCAAAAATAAGAGCGCAAGTAAGGATTGGGTTGCAAAAAAATTAGAGAAAAGGTTAATGACACAGCCCAACATGACAAGGGCTGAAGCATATGAACATATGAAAGAGGAGTATAAGGTCCATGTCCATTTGAAGAAAGTCAGCAAGGCACTTCATAAAGCCAATGGCAGAATTGAAAGATGTGAGAAGGAACAATATGCAAAGTTGATAGACTACCTAGGAGAGCTTTTGAGAAGCAATCTTGGCTCCACTTGTCAAATGTAAGTCATACCCCAACCTGACCCACAAGCCCCACCAATATTTTTCAAAATGTATATATGTCTTGATGCATGTAAGAGAGGGTTCAAAGCTGGTTGTAGACCATTAATTGGTTTGGATGGTTGTTTTTTGAAAGGATACTATGGAGGACAATTGTTGAGTGCAGTTGGTGAGGATGCAAACAAGAGCTTCTATGTAATTGCTTATGCAGTGGTGGATAGTGAAACAAAAGAGAACTGGAAATGGTTTTTGACTCTGTTACAAGAAGACATTGGCAATCATGCAATCTGTGGTTGGAACTTTATTTTTTATCAACAGAAGGTATGTATTGTATTGTGTCCTATTTGTTTCAATGTGGTATGTTTATTTGACAGTGGCCCAACATTATCTCATGGTTTTTTGTTTGTTTAGTATCTGTGTGCAGGGTTTGATTCCAACATTGAAAGAGGTTATGCCCGGTGCACATCATCGATTTTGTGTGCAACATGTATGGAAAATTTTTATAAAACAGTGGAAAGATAAGGCCATCAGAGGCATTGTTTGGGAGTGTGCAAGATGCAACACTATTCCACAATTCCAGAAAACCATGCAACGTTTGAAAGGGTTAAATTAAGCAGCATGGAAGTATTTGGATAACATTGATCCCTCATGTTGGGTCAAGGCATATTTCAGTCACTGGCCCAAATGTGACAACATATCAAACAACATGGCAGAGGTTTGGAATGCCAAAATTGTTGGTTATAAGTCCAAACCAATAATATGTCTTTGTAAGGAATTGAGGTATTACATTATGAGGAGGATGGCAGCATATCAAAGCGTTCTAGAAACTATTAGAGGTAAAATAGCTCCTGCTCAACAGAATAAGCTTGATCAATTAAAGGTACTCAGCAATTCATAGACACCTACTTAGACAGGCAATCTGCATCAAGATATCTATGAAGTCAGTGGTATAGGGGAGAGGGTTGGAGTGAATTAAACAACTCAATCTTGTGCCTGCAATGCATGGCAGTTGACTGGACTGCCATGTGAGAATGCAATAGCAGCCATTTGTCAGAAAAATGAACCTCCTGAAAACTATGTGCATCAATGGCTTACAGTGGATGCTTTGTATGCCACTTATGCACACACCTTGAACCCAGTAAATTCAGACAAGTATTGGCCTTCATCTGATGAACCCAAACCTCTTCCTCCAACACTGAAAAGGCCAATTGGGTATCCCAAGAAACACAGGAGAAAGGACCCAAGTTAAGAACAAGGAAGCAGTGCAAAGAAAGTGAAAAGGACCTATGCAGCAAAATGTCCTAAATGTGGTCAGCTTGGACACTATGCAAAGACATGTAAGGGACCAGCAACTAGTAAGAAAGGGAAGAGACTAGCAAGACCAGAAAATCCAATCAATGTCAGGATAAGATCAAGATCAGTAGAAGAAATCTCATTAAGTCAAGGAGGCCTCGCACCAGTGAGCAGTTCTCAGCCAGATGAGGGAAACTTGAGAGGTAGCATCCCACCTCCATCAAATCCACCACAGGCAACTGAATTTTTGAGTAATGGAACTATAAAAGCAGCCACTAGTGGCACACAAAGAAGATTATTGGCCTTCATGAGCACACCTGATTTTAAGCCACCAATGCCTACCTCAAGAAAATGAGCATCTGATAAGTATGGCGTGAGAGTATTGCATAACCAATTGATGAAGGGTTTCTTATTATGTGAAAGTCTTTATTTGGAATTCCTGGCCATTATTTATTTCGAGGCCTTATTATGTGAATGTTTTTTTGGAAACAGATTGTTGCACCCTTTTTAATTGTACTCAATAGTGCTTCAAAGGCCATTTTGTATTAGAGGCCTTTTTTTATTCAACATTCAGTTGGCTTTATTTTGTAATGCACTCCTGTACATCCATGTACATTTATAAATTAAGGACATTTCTGATGAATGGTTACTTCCTTCTTCTGATTGCATTTAACATATATAATGTATTCAAATATGATGTTTCCCAATTTCTGATTCACATTATATGTCAGAGAGAGTATATACTATATGCTTATACTAATACAATGATTGCACTGATACAATGAACTGTGGTTTGTGGTACCACTATTCAGATGGCCTAAGTATGCAGAAAAATAGCTCAATGCTTATAATCCATGAGCTTGAGATGGCAGTGGAGACAGAAAAGGGACTAAAACATATGATGCAAACACAATGCAAGGAATAATCCATGAGCTTGTTCATGGCATTTACATATAGTTTAGGCTTGACTAGAGAAATAAAGCACAAAAAAACAGATAGGAACCAATAAAAAATAACCCATGTAATAGAAGCTTCTTTATTAATTTGCTCAAAAAAGTACTGAGTACTCATTACACTTCAGTTAAGAAAAAATACATTGGGTACACTTATATTGAGTATTAGCACACTTGCAACCAAGATACACATCATGATCAAACCTACACATACAGCAACTAAGACCCTAGATGACCTACCAACATTCCTAATTTCCTTGTCCATCCTATCTAACTCTGAAACCATCTTCAGGTGTAGCTCATTCATCTTTCTTTCCTAGTCATTAATCTTCAGTTGTTGCTCAATAATCTTCACACCTTGGTCATTCAGCTTAACTTGCAATTTCTCACTCATCATCATGTCCACATACTTCAACTTGAATTCTATTTCAGCAACATCCAACTCCACCTTGTGTATTATTCCTTCTTCCAGCTCCATCCTTCCATTAGATACGTCATCTACCCTTCTAAAAAATCAGAAAATGGCTTCTTCTCCTGCCAACATAACAATCCACGGTGAGCAAATGTTTCAACTTAAATAAACACTCGTTACACATGTATACCTTGAAATTAGGGCACCCAAAGAATGCCATGTTTGGGTTTCTCTCAGTTTTGGAGGTATACATAATAGTTTGTCTCCCACATTTGCACCTACGACCAGCAGTCCTTACCAGGGTTCTACCCCTATTGAAGTACTTCCACTTGAGCCCCCCATGCCAGAAGAAAGACTCATCTTCTCCTACGCCCCAGCAAATCCAGTAAATAACTTCTACTGTCTTCAATTTGCTGTCATCAAAGTGCGGAGCTTTTGCGGAAATTTTTAGTTTACCACTGATTTAGGGTTCTCAATTTACCCCCTTTGTTGGGTCAGGTTACCCTTCGCCGCTACGTCAAGTGTCCATTCACGACCCTGGAGATGCAACTCATCTTCAAAACGTCATCGTCTTATTTCCACGGTGGACAATTTCATTCTGAGTCAGTAAACTAACATGCCAAGTGTGCACCGTTACATTGGTCGTTGGATGCCAACTAACAAAAGGACTAACGTGGCTTGTTTTTTAAAATTTAAGGGACCACGAGTGCCCTTTTTAATTGCCAGGGACCAATAAGGGCTTCGTGAAATTTGTCTGGGACTAAAAGGGGTATTTACTCTATTTTTAATTATTCTTTGTTGGAGCTTAACGTATAAATAGGATGTAATTTAAAAATAAAAAAATACATATAGTAAAGCAAAAAATTATTATCCTAATAATTTCTTATTGTTAAAAAATTGACCATTAATGTTGAGAAACGACGGTGCCACAATATCTAATTAATAGTAAATGGAAAAGTGCACTAGTGTAATAAATTTTAAAAAACTATATATGAAAGAAAGTGCAACAGCACCATAAACTGAAAAAAAGGTTAAAATTATAATTAAATAATAAAAAAGGAAAGAAAGAAAACTTTGGCGAGATAGGATGGGCTGGCTTTATCTGTCTACTAACAAAAGTGAGACGAGACGAGCTAGCTTGTTTGTAGACGGGTTCATGGTGGGACGGGACACGAGCTAGCTCGTCGATAGACGGGTTTATGGCAGGACAGACGGAGCGGACGTCCCGCTTTGCCACTTGTAGTTGTGAATCTTAATATAACTAATTGAAATTAAATATATTATATTGGCATAAAAAACAAGTATATAATAATTGCATGTATGACATTTATGCACCAATAAAAGTAAAACCGTTTAATTAACTAACCTTAAAGGTATGTAAATTGCTTCTTCATCTTTTCTTAGGATAATACAAGAAAAATAGAAGGAAAAGAAAAAACGCAAATATAATCTATATACAAAATGCTCCTAGCAAATTTTATAGACATCCCATTACATCCATGTACCTTTCCGTCTCTCTATGTTTTTTTCCCCCTACTCAAATATACGCCTTGTGAAAATTTTGAATTAGGTTATTTTTGTGCCATTTTCATATTTGAAAAATGACAAGCAATATAGCATTCAAGCGCAAATATATGCATTGACCATTGAGAAATATTATAACAAAAGTTTTTTTCCCTCCCTCATCAACACACCTTTTTGTAAAAGCTATGAAACATGTTTCTGATTTTCCTTCACTCTTGTTACGTTTTGTTTTGCATTGCGTGTCTCATTTAGGTGCCGTGCACGAGTAGAATAAAATCGGTTCAACACGCCGCGGAAGGTTGGCGGGATTGGAGGGCAGGCGTCACCACTTTAGGCGACAAAGTGGCGGCGGCGGTGGCTGCTTTGTCGGCGGCGGAAACGGTGGTTGTGACACGCTCACAGCGGGGACACATGGTTAGGGTTGACGCTGGCAATGGCTCGCAACTGTGAGGGGATAGCACAGTGGGTGGACCCACCTTCATAGCCCTGAGTTCCTCTACCTCCCTTTGTAGCCTCCGGTTCTGTTCTGTCAGTGACCCAAACCACCTCTTCAGATACTCACATTCCATCTCTGTCTGCTTCAGCTTGCTCCTGTCCATGCATTCATTGCATTATTATAATATGTTAATTTCATGTTTGAGATTATTATGAAATGATATTTTATAATTGTGAATAAGTTAGTAACCCCTTAATTTGCTTTTATGGATACGTTTTTATAATTTAAGACATGATGTTTAATAGTAAGAATTCATTATAAAATCAAATGCATGGTTGGTCTAAAGGACCAAAACGAGTGGTCAAAGGCGCATTTATTGGAGTGATGATCAAGTGTAGCACACGAGGCCAAATAAAACTCTACAAATTCGGTGCTATCATTATCGATTTGTCTACTTTAATTTGGACAACAATGATTGTGTTTTTCCCGCACAGATGAAATTATGGTTTATCATTAATTGTTCATAAATTTGCACAGCCAGCTATTGTCATGTCATTGTTATGTCTTAGTATCATTTCTAATATTATTCCCAAATTTCGGTTTTAAGATACATTTCGTAACTTCTATTAACACTTTAACAGTACATTTGGTTTCTTCATTTAAAACTTCAAAATTATAATTTGGGACCAATTTTTGTCTACATCATGTGTTATAAGACTTTTTTTAATAGAAAATAAAGAATGTTATGAATAATAAATCATACAAGTTTGTACTAACTCTATGTTTAAATTTACTATATTTTGTATTCAAAAACATTCACGATTAAAAAATTTCTAGGATAGCTTTAAAGAAAATACAAATATTTCTCTCAAGATAATCAAAACCAAACGTGCAACAACATTGTGGGTAATAAAGTAAGATTGTTTGCTCAACCAATTTTTGTTTTCTTTAGTTTTATTGTTGGTACATTTAGTTCCTTTCACACATTTATTTCTCGAGTTTTAAATAGAGTGGCTTCAGCTATTGTAAGATCCAAATTGAAAAGCTATATTTCAGACACTGACAAGTCACCGTATGACCTATTATTAAAGGGGAATTATGTGTCAAGAAGTGTAACAGCAAATTATTGCTTTCAACTTTTATTAAGAGATAGTACGAATTAATAAGGGGTATAGAATCATATTCATATTGACGAAGCTAGCTAATATCATAATTATCATCATTCTGTCAACATTTGATATTTGTCTGTACCCGCAGAATATATATGTGCTTATAATATGAAATCATATGTTCAAGTCATAAAGGACAAAACAAATTACATTCCATCACTTAGTATTATCCATACCTGGCCCTACGGTTCTGAAACCACACCTCCACCTGCCTCTGTCGGAGCTTCAGCTGCATTGCCAAACACTCTTTCTGCTTCTGCATAACCAAGATATCAAAAACCGTATATCAGTACAAGTATAGCTAGCAAGCATCTCTCATATTAAATGATAAGATAAAATGAATAACAAGTCGCACGTATTGGGGTGTGTTTTGTGTGTGTACATATATATATGGAAAGAGAGAGAGAGAGAGAGATATTGGAGGATTACTGGGTTTAAAGTGTGATTTTGTCTAAAGCTTTCTTCAAGGAGACGGGACTGTTCCTTTGTGAGACGAAGTTTCTTGCGGGGAGGGTCTCCATTGCTGCTTTCTTCTTCGTCTTCCATGTTTGATGCCATCCATGCTACTTCTAAGGGTACTTGGTTTATGTCCAACTCTTTCACTGTAATACCAAACCATGCCTTAATAACCTAATATATTTATACATGTACTCAAAAAATAATTTCATGGACAACAAATATTCATCTTCTATATATGATCCAGTATATTATTTAACGACTAGATATATCACTTCTCCTTAACCACCAAACATTCAGAAAAAAAGAGAGAGTGAACAGAACCCTGGTGTTTATGTGATCGTAATTTCAATTTTAATTAAGAAATAATATATTTAACAAAGGGGTCACTTTTATCATGGAAACAATTGTAGAAGTTAAAAAACAAGATTAATAGAATTTACCACAAAATTAAACAGCTAGAACACAAAAGAGAAGGAAGATGATATAGAAAAGGATGATCAAATATGACAAAGATGATGATCATGATGATAAAGATATATAGTAGTAAAAAAGGTACAAAAGATCGACAAAGAAAGAATCTTGTCTATAGTGCTTACCAGATGATGATGGAAGAAGAGTTGGTGAAGAAGGAAAGCCTGGGACAGACATGGTCAATTCCAAGCTGGAGAAGCTTCTAGGTAAAACCGCCATAGAAGATGTGAAAAGAGAAGGAAATAATGAAGAGGGTGAAAGAGATGGTGATGAAGAAGACGAGGAAGAAGATCTCTAATCAAAAAAGGAGAGGAAAAAGGTAAAGTGAAGAAACAGAAGGAGAGATACATGAAAAGGAGAAAGAAGACAGAAGCAGCAAAGGATGTGATGAATTGTTTGGAAAGAAAAAGGTCAAGATATATAGAAAGGTCAAATAAAAAATAGAGGGATATTAATTAGCCGCACAAGTTGATTAATTAATTAATAACCTTATAAAGGGGCATAGAAAATCAAAGGTAGTTTTTGATAGGAAACAGATATATAAAGAGTTGTAGGTTTCTGACAATGGTGGTCGAAGTCAAAGAAAATATATATCGAAAATATTATATTCAAAAAAAAATTATTTATAAATTTTTATAAATTACATTATATTTTACCATATTTAGTTTGTAAGTTTGTAAAAAAAATTATTAATATAACATTTTTCTACGGATATCGATCACTTTATCAAATATGAAAAAAATAAGAGATTTTTACTATTCTTATCTTTATAATTATTTTTTTCCATATCTTTTTTATTTTTGATACACCAAAAATCTACTCGAAGTCAAAGGGTATGTGGCCCAAAGATCAGTGACACATGTAGGGATAATCTATGTAGCACCGATACCGACACGGGACATGTTACACGACACGACACGACACTCCGACACGTTAAATCTAAAAAATATTAGATTTCGACACGTTAGGACACGTTTTAATATTAAATATTATTTTTAATTTATGTAGTGTATATTATATTTAATATTCAATAATTTAACAAAAAATGAAACTAAACTTATAATATTCATCAATTTTGCAAAGAAACATAAGATATCTCAGATATTTATATTAAACTCAATAAAATGATAATCATAATCCAACAAATTTAATAGTTGGAACTAAAAACTCAACGCAACGCAATCTTTGAACCTTTTTTGAAATTTTATAACGCGTGTTGGAGTGTCGGGGAGTGTCGGAGAGTGTCACAAAGTGTCGGACACGACACGTCAGGGTTTTTTAAGTGTCGGTGCTTCGTAGGGGTAATAGTAAGAGATGAAACAGAAAGTTTGCAGTTTTGATGATATATGATATTAGCTTGAGGATATTTTATACGAATGTAAGAATAAGAAATCTTACATCAAATTTTATTTATTGATTTACTTATATTTAACGGTTTAAATATTCAATAAATTAGAACTGTTAAATATAAATAGGATCCAAAATTAATATTGAAAATGTAACTTGCATCGATGTTAAATAATCCTTACCCATGATATTATTTTTAGGATGCAAAAGTTTAAAATTTGTTTCGTTTAATGGCGAGAACATTTTACTAGCTTGAAGCTTTAACATGATGAGTTTATAGTGATATTTAAAAGGAGTTTGTTTTTCTAATGTGATAGGAGAAAATAACCCATTTCTATAGACACCATAAAAAGATGTGTCACTTTTTTTAAAAAAAAAATATGTGAGTCTCACACTTATTGTATTTATGACATGAGATTAGAATTCTCATGTAACATGAGATATCTTTTTCCCTATTTAAAATAAGGGAACATGACTCTTATGTGACAAGGAAAAGGAAATTTTTTTCTTAGAGACTCAATCAAAAATGGGATCCACCAAGGAGAGAGAAGGAAAAAAAAAGTGGTAGCACGTATGTTGTTGAGTCTGCTGAAAAAAGTTCTCTTATTGTTGAGATAAAAAAATATGTGGGGCCCACTCAAGTTACAAAAAAAACAAAGTATTGCATTTTTTTGGATGTATCTTATAATACTGACTCCCCTATAACAGGAGAGTCATAAAACCCTTAAAATAACCTATCAATAAAGAGTTGGGAGGGTTATATTTACAAATTTTTTGTTTACAAACTACATCATGTACTCTTGAAAGTACATTAAGTTACACTATATACTTTCAGGAATACATAATGTAATTTGTAAAAATTTATAAAAAAAATTTGTAAATAGATTATTTCCCTAAAGGGTTACTGACAAAATCAAGTTCAATATCTTTTCGTTGAATTGTTTTAGGGTAAATGATTTCTCTAGTCACCGGAGATAAAGTTATCTTCAGTGAACTCAAAATGACGTCGTTTTCAATATCTTTTCGTTGAATTGTTTTAGGGTAAATGATTTCTCTAGTCACCGGAGATAAAGTTATCTTCAGTGAACTCAAAATGACGTCGTTTTGGGGCGGAAATCAAAGTATTTTTGTAATTATAATATATTGCGGGGTTATCGTAGTCTTTATTATTATAATTTTTTAATCTTATAACCCAAAACTACTTCGTTTTGAGCTTAGTGGAAATAACTTTATCTCCAATGATTATCTCCAATGACTCGAGAAATACTTTTCCTATCGCTTTATTCTTTCAATTGAGCTCCTTTCATTATCGAACAATATATTAGGAACGATAAATTGATCAATAATAATTGATTTAAGGGTTCGTTTTTTCTGCAGTTACTGCAGATAAGTTTTCTACAGTAAGCCAATACGACGTCGTTTTGGGGCGAAAATCATGGTGTTTTTGTAATTTTAATTTATTTCAGGGTTATAATAGTCTTTATATTTATAATTTTTTAAGATTTCAATAGCAAAACGAAATTTGTGGTCACATTTTATTCGAATCAGAATAATGGGATAATTAATTGATAAATCAGTGGGGGGGGGGGGGAATTAAATTCCTCAGCTAATTAATTAGTGGAGTATAACTGGAGTTTGATCTGTAAATCCATCTTAAGGAAATTAATTCTTTTAAATATATCAAGATATACGAATGCATCCTTTAAATTCCTCATAAAAGACAAGATTCTAAGTATAATATCTAAATAGACCGTAATTATTTGTTTACACAATAATGAGATGTTTCGGTGTTTAAACTTGTTTCAGTGCAGAATTTTTATGACCTTTTAAATATTTATTAACTAAATAATTATAAACATTTCAACCAATATAAATAGTTACCAACAAATAGTTCAAAATATATAAAAATATGCATATTATTATTTATCCATCATTTCCTTTACAATAAAAAATACAGTTTACAATGTTTTTTATTTTGTTTTTTAATTAAAATAATGTAAAAATATTAATATCCAGAAAAAAAAGTTCTAAAAACATAAGCATCGAAGTGCATAATAATTTCAGAATGCAGAACATATTATTGAGAAAAAATAAAATAAAAAATATACAAATTAATATTGTAAAAAGGACAGAAGCTAGGCTTGATGTCGGTTCAGAGGTCTGCTGGGAAAATGATTGGAATGCATGCCGTATAGGCCGTAGCTAGCTATAGCTACTAGCTAGGACCTTTGAGCCTTTTCTTCGGTTTCCCTCTCGACGCAAACCAACCAATTTCTTTCGTAAACAAATTAAGACAAGTGGTCTTCACTTTTCTGTCTTTAGTCTTTCCTAATGATCGTCATGAGAGACCCACAACTACTATTTTAATCGCATTGATTTGCTCTATTCAATTGACTTTTGATTTGGCCCCACGCTAAGCGATAAATGAGATTAAAACATTGCTAGATGATAACATTAATTAGAGAACTAGTTACACGGTTCTAGGTAACAAGCCGTGAAACATTACGGATCATCTATTAAAAATTTTAGAATGTCATTAGTTGCACAATATATATTCATTTTAGAGCTTCGATCGTACAAAGTTATCCAATTATCTTGTGGATTAAGTAGGTAAGGGAAAAGAAAATGCTTTTAGTTCTTACTTTGATTGGGCAATGGCTTTTGATCTTCGTACGGAGGGAAATCTTATTCTTATGTTACTGAAAAAAAATGTTATCTTATGTTATCCATTATAATATTAAAGTTATTTTTTTTTTCTTTTCAGAAATTGTCGGCTAACATAGTGTGAGAAAAATAATAATTTTAATATTATAACTATGTACTCCCAGGAGTACATAGTTATAATGAGTGATATAAGATAGATTTTTTTCCAGCAATATGAGAAAAAAAGAACCCTTAGCTTGTACGAATTATCAAATGAGATATTTGTGTTGGAATCGAAACAATCACACACATACGATCACAAAATATAAAAGAGAGAAAAGAAAGAAAAGTTAAGACACAAATTTATCCTAATTCACCTAACGTGGGTTAAGTCTAGCACTATGTACTACGTTATCCTTACTGCACTTGTTATAGCACTCAGTTTACAAAGAGAATATATATAGGATTAGAAACTCTAGTCTTACATATATTCTGGATGGACAGAAAAAGGAAGAGGAGAAATAAAATTACTAAGAAAAAGAAAAAATAAATTAAGGCAGAGGCCTATAAAAGAATCATGCCTCTTTGGTCCCCCATTGGCTTTTTTGCGCCCCACCAACAAGAGTTATCTTCTAAATACGAAGTATGAGTCATATCCAATAATTTGTTGGGTATTTGACATAAGTAAGATGCGCATAAATGCTATTACGTAATCATATTTGGAAATGGATAGAATAAGGAGTTAAATTTTTTTTTAACAAATGTATATCCTATGGTGTTTTAATTCTTAAAAATGATTTAAAAAACTCATTAAAAATGGTTTTGACATGTTTAAGAATTCTAAAACATCTCCCTAAGTCAAGCACATATTACTAGAGTAATTGGAACCTTTGAAAGTTTGAATTCAAGAAACCTATTACTAAAGTAAGCATTCAAAGTAAGAAGAACTCCTCACATTAATGGATTAAGCAATAATCCTGAAATAAGTGGACACAATTAATAGCACATCTCAATCCAAAATGTTAAGACACTAAGTTTATAGATCCTTTCACAGTCCATTTCTATCTCGTGAGACTTAACCACTCACTTTATTATCATCAACCTTTCTTCTAAAATATAAGTCGCATGCCCAACATCCACAATATGTCCGATATATATCTACAATCCAAGCATCCCCACATCTCAAGGATAACCGCTTTTGATTATTCTCAATATCTACTAACAAATGACAACCCGTACATGTATCCACTATTAGTATGTTTGATTCTAAAAGTTGTATTAACAGCAGGGGTGTGCAAAAAAACTGGTTCACTTGCCCTGCCCTTGATCCGACCTTGACCCGACTCTAAATACCCATATTTTTTGAACTGGTTTAAACACTGACCCACTTTTATTTAGGTCAGTTTTAGACCTGACTCGTTTTAATATTGACCCACTGACCCAAAACTTGACCCATACCCATTATGTGAAAAAAAAAAATCACAATTACATTAAAAGAAAGGTTTTAACGTAAAACAATTACGTCAAAATTTTTTATGGAAAATATTTTCATAAAAATTTTCGCAAAAAATTTTGACGAAAAATATTTTCATCAAAATTTGTGACTAAAAACATATCGGTAAAAAAATTTGACGGAATATTTTTTTTGTCAAATTTGTTTACGGAATCTAAATTTCGTCAAAATATTTCACAAAAAAATATATTCATAAAAACTTTCAACGAAACACATTTTCATCGAAATTCTTTGACGGAAAAAAATTTCATCAAAATTCTTTACAGATTTCAAATTTCGGCGAAAGTTTTCGATGGAAACATTTTCGTTAAACTTTTTGACAAAAAAAAATTTCGTCGAAGTTTTTAGCGAAACACATTTCTATCAAAAAATTTTGACTAAATATTTTCGTCAAGTTTTTTGATAAAGAATATATCCATCAAAATTTTCAACGGAACACATTTCTGTAAAAAAAATTCGTAAAATTTTTTGACAAAAATATTTCGATAAAAAATTTTGACAGAAAAAATATTTTGTTTAAATTCTTTAGAGAATCTAAATTTCGTCGAAAGTTTCAAATGAAACATTTTCCTCAAAACAATTTCCATTGAAAATTTTGACGAAACACATTTCCATAAAAAAAATTCGACGGCAAAAAATTTCATTAAAATTCTTTACAGATTTCAAATTTCAGCAAAAATTTTCGACGGAAATATTTTCGTAATCAAAAAATTTTGACGGCAAAAAATTTCGACGGCATAAAATTTCATCAAAATTCTTTACAGATTTCAAATTTTGGCGAAAGTTTTCGACGGAAAAATTTTCGCCATCAAAAAATTTTGACGGCAAAAATTTCGACGACAAAAAATTTCATCAAAATTCTTTACAGATTTCAAATTTCGGCGAAAGTTTTCGATGGAAATATTTTCGTCATCAAAAAATTTCATCAAAATTCTTTACAGATTTCTAATTTTGGAGAAAGTTTTCCACGGAAACATTTTCGTCATCAAAAAATTTTGACGGCAAAAATTTTCGACGGTAAAAAAATTCATCAAAATTCTTTACAGATTTCAAATTTTGGCGAAAAAATTTTCGTTAAATTTTTTGTCAAAAAAAAATTTTCGTCAAAATTTTTAGCGAAACACATTTCCATCGAAAATTTTCAAGTAGATATTTTCGTCAAGTTTTTCGATAAAAAATTTCCATCAAAATTTTCAACGAAACACATTTCTATAAAAAAATTCCGTAAATTTTTTTGACAACAAAAACATTTTGACGAAAAAAATATTCTGCCAAAAATCTTTAGAGAATCTAAATTTCGTCGAAAGTTTCAAATGAAACATTTCCCTCGAAATAATTTCCGTCAAAATTTTTGACAAAATTCTTTTTTCGTTTAAAACATTTGATGGAAGAAATCATTTTCGTCAAAACTGTTGACGGAAACTAAATTTCAATAGAAAATTTTTTTTTTGTCAAAATTTCAACGAAAAAATAATTTTGTGACAAAATTTTCGTCTTTTGCAACGTAAAAATTTCGACAAAATTTCGTGAGAAAACCAAGTCAAAAACGGGTCAGGTCAGATTTGACCCAGTTCAGAAACCAAGTCAGACCCACTTCAGAAACCAAGTCAGGTCAAATCCAAACTGGTTCTGAACTAGTTCAACAAAATCCAATTCAAGTCAGACCTGACTTGGATCAAATTAAAGCGGGTCGGGTCAAAATACCTGATCTATAAAAACCAAGTTGGGTCAAGTCGGACAAAATCCTGACCCGACATGACCCATGCACAGCCCTAATTAACAGGAAGGATAATATACAACCAATGTGGTACTGTATTTCTCAACATTGTTAAGAACCTTGAGGTCATCACCCCAAAAGTTAGCTCAAAGAGTGGGAGTGCCCAAGGCCTTATAAACCTCACATTAATTGCCCATACAACCAATGTGGAACTATATTTCTCAACAGGAATAATATAATTATTTCCCTTTCTTTACAATCATTTGCAGGGGAGTATTGAACACTCCGTTTAAATCTCATTTTAAATCATGTGTATAAGGCGCATGTGATAGACTTTAGGTATAAATTTTTTCTCTGTTTTCACACTCTCACCAAATTATATCTTTATTGACTTGAATATCAAATTAGATTGACCGGCACTCCACTCCCGTGAGGCGTGAACGACTAAACTTGAAACTTTTTGGCAATTAAAGTCTGAGTTTGATGTATTGTAGAATCGGTCCTATCAAAGCATATATAGGATGGAACAATATCAAATATAATTTTTGATATTATATGAGTTTAGTTTTATGAGCGTTTGGTATAGGAGAAATTTTTTTTTATCCGAAAAATAATTATTATCGGAATGTATTGGGAAATATATTTTACTGGAATATTACTAAAAAGCTGTTTAGTATACCTAAATTTTCCCAAAAAAATTAAGTTACTTTTACTGAGTTCGTGTTTGATTGATTATGAAATATTAGTCGGAATGTGAGGTTATTTCACCATAATAACCCCACCTTTACCTTTTGATTCAACTAGACGGAGGATGCATGGTACCTTTACCTTTTGCTCTGACCCACTTCTTTAAACATCACACGAATCGAAGGACAATTTTGTCTAAATTTTTGCACTTTAATTTTGGCTTCCTTGGGAGTCAACAATTCCACATATTTTTAGGATATCTCATTTGTCAGTCCGTACTAAAATTTTCACATAAAAGCATTTAATCGGAAACAAATTTGGATGAGAAAGTCTTGCGATTTGAGCTACCAAACATTGGAAAATATATTTCCTTATCATACTTTTCTGTGAATTCAGAAATATAACGCGGACCAAACGCTTCCTTAGTACATGTATATAATAATTCTTTTATGTGTTGATCATTATTTTATGCGGTTTTAGTTTGTCCTTTAACATGATCAGAAAAAAATTTCTACACACACAACATTTCGTGGGGCCCACACTTTTTAAACCAAAAAAAAAAAATTATGACACGTAAAACGAATCTCTATAACAGTATACAATCACTTTCCTTACAACATAACTCTTATAAAACTCTTATTTTATATCAATTAAAAAAGTAAGTTTTTTAATAATATATTAATTCATGAGCGAATGATAATATAAACATATAAAAAAGTATTGATGGTGGGTGAAACTTAAATATTTACATTATTCATGTTTTTAAAATTTATTCTATTAATCGTTACTCTTAAATAATAATTGACTTTAATTTTTAAGCAAGGACTGACGAGGGGAAAATATGTTGAAAATCTCAAAAAAAGAAATGGCATATTGAAATGAAGAGTGTTGAAAACCATAAAATTGAAATGAAACCGAAAGGGTGTGGTCAGGTTCGTAGCGCACGGTCGACCTGACGCGACCCCGTAATGAGAGAGGGTGCACGCAGGTACAGACAGAGTTTGGGAAATTTATGGCAAAAGCGTGAGAATGTGGGCCCCCACTCATGATAGGGTCAAGGGCAATGCATACCACTTGGAAGCCCCCTTGATGATTTGGTGGGGAACCATGAGCTACCCCACTTGTCTAGTTGTCCTCTAATTACTATGCTCTTCATTAGTTATTCATGAAAATCTCCATGTCTTGTAATCCTAGTGGATAACATGTGGGCCTTCTCTTCCATCATCTCTAATTTTTTATTGCTTGTTGATCATAAAAACGAAGATTGGGAAAGTTGAGTTTCCCCTTCCCTCTTTGTAGATGATGGAAAAATTACAGTTAAACAGCAATCTCAAATCATCATGTACATAAATAATGAACAAATTAATGTTCTTATGCATCCAACATACTTTGGATGAGTTTTAAAAAAAAAATAACTTTTTATATCTTATTTATCTTAAAAGTATTTTTTTTATAAAAATTAAAACTATTTAGATTTTAAAAAAAATATTTGGTTTTTAAACAACATATTTAACTTTTACTTTTACTATTTTTAGAAACTAAAATTTTTAGTTTTAAAAAATAGTTTTTAATTTATTTTGTAATTTTTTTTAAACAAACATCCAAACACTAATTTATAGTGAGAGGGATTTTTTTTCTAGAAAAAAATAGCTTTTGAAAAGAAAAAAAAAACTCATTCAAACGGACATTAAACCTGTTTTAGGATTAATTGATAAAGTCTATGAGAAAAGTTGAATAATCATTAACCTTATTGCTAGGGTCTTTATATTTTGGCTTCCCTATAAAATTTTCTAGCTCCCAACCAATAATAATGCGGGTCTATACTTTTTTCCCTTGTTTTTTTTTTTTTTCCCTTTTTATTGCACTAAGCAGTCACTTACAACTACAAGTGGGCTGAGTTTGATGGGTATTGTAATTTGGATTGGGTTTAGTAACATGTGGTAACTCCAAACCCCTCTCAGCATTCATCATAACCATCATGGATGTACACGTAACACCAACACCTGTCTCAAAAATCTCAATTACTTGGGTGGACATATGTGCATTAAAGTCCAAAACTTTTCGTTCTATTGTTTCCTCTTTTTCCATCACTTTTCATTTTTCCATGTAAGAAAACATCAATTATATCCTTGAAATTGAAACCGACATTATATACTTTCAAAATCTGCAGGAAGCTGAGAACGTTCAGTAATTGGGTAGACAAGATAAACGTTTCCCTAAACGTTTCCCTCTCCTCCAACTCATCTATCACTATCTGCCTTATTGATACCATTCGTATCAATATCATAAGAAAAATTTACAAAACAAATCATGATGAATCTTATTAAAATAGCACATATCTTTGTACAAAAATAAAATAAAAAAATAGCACATATCTGACAAGAGATCCCAAGCAATTATTATCATACTTGAGCTAACTCTAAAGCTAAAAAATTGGCATGTATAACTGAGTGTGTGGGTTAGAGTAGACAAGTTAACTACATGAATTTATTTATTTTTAAGTTTCGGTAACTTGTGATGGAGGAATTTTTCTTTAGTGCTACAGGAGTCGGTATTTTCCTTTTCTTAAAAATAAATTTTTTATTTCATTTAAACCTAACATTTTTATCTTTATTTTCATCTAAATTTCAACTTATTACCCTTTTTAAAATGATGTATGGTACTAAAGGAGTGGTAAAGATTATTTTCAAAAAAAAAAATGAGTGGTAAAGATTTGTTCGTGACGGAGATTCCATTATCCAAGTAAGATAGTAAACAGATCTTTTTTCAAAAGTAATTACTAGTATTATGTTGCCTAAGACTTTGTTGGAGAGTTTGGAGAGGAATAAAAAGAAAGAGATCGAAAGGGGAGGAAAAAGAAAAGAAGAAAAATGAAGGATATTTTTTCCCTTGTTTAAGAGTTAAAAATATGCACCCAAGTGTGGTGGCTCAGTTGGTAGCATGGGGACTGAGTGGTGGGAGATGACCTCGGTTCGAATCCCACCAACACCATCTGGGGAGGGGCATAAGTACCGTAGGACTCGCACCCGAACTCTGGATTAGTCCCGTAGGCGGCTCAAAGAGTCGAACCCGTGGGGATACCGGGGGTTCTGATTCGCCGCAAAGAAGTAATTAGGATCAATTTCCAAAAAAAAGAGTTAAAAATATGCAAGAGAAAAAAATTGAGGGTTAATGAAATATTTTTATTATTTTACTCCTTTTATAAAAAGTAATATAATTATTATAATTTACAAATAAAATTAAATTTAAAATTTCTAAAAAATTTATTTATCTACTTTTCTGTTAAAAAAAAGCACAAAAGGTAAACTAAAAATTGGGCATGTGCAATATCCACAATCCTTGAAAAGGCCCTCACCCAACACCTTAAGGTTAAGGAACCGCTTCAATTTCTATGGGACCTTGTAGTCACTCAAGCTCTGATACCATGTTAAGGAACCACTTCAACCCAAAACCTTAAGGTGTTGGACCTTTTTAATGATTTATATATTCTCTAATATTTTCACACTACTAAAATAGCTTAAATTTCGACAGAATTTTTTCATTCCAAATGACAACAATTTCGTCGAAAAATACTTTTTGAACCAAATTTTTCTATTGAAATACGCTTTATGAAAGGTGATGAAATTTTTTATCTGTCAAAATTTTTGATCGAAATAAGTTTGCATCAAAATTTTCAACATAAAAAAGATTGTGACAGAAAATGTTGAGAGAAAAAACAAGTTTCGTAAAAAGTTTTGACGCAAAACAATTTCCAATGAAAATTTCTCATGCGGATTGATGACATGTATTTTTTTGAAATTTGTGACAAAAAAAATTTTGTTGGAAATTTTTAACTAAACAAAATTCCTTCAAAAATTTTGACGAAATTCTTTTTGGGGAAGGATATTGTGACAACCAAGTTATGTTACTATCAAGTGACTACCAATCAATCTTACCGTTAGATCGAATATATTGATCCAACGGTTATATTTATTTTCATCTTTGTATGGTCATGATTTCCTAGATTTAATACTTTATATTTATTTTCACCTTTGTATGGTTATGATTTTCCATATTTAATGCTTTCACTTTAAATATGGGGAATCATGACCAAACAAAGATGGAAATAAATATAACCGTTGGATCAACATAATCGATCTAACGGTGAGATTGATTGGTAGTCACTTGGTAGTAACTTGGTAGTAACACAACTTGGTTGTCACAATATCCTTCCCCATTCTTTTTTCCGTCGAAAACTTTCAACGAAAAATATTTAAGAAATTATTTTTGTCAAATTTTTTTAAGGAATTTAGATCCCATAGAAATTTTTGACAAAAATATTTCTCATCAAAAATTTTGACGAAAATATTTTGCTTCGAAAATTTCGACCGAAATATTTTTCGTCTAAAATTTTGACAAAAATATTTTTGTCAAAACTTTCAACAATATTTTGATTCTGCCCAAAATTTTCTCGAAAATTTTGAAAAAAAATTTCATCAAAAGTTTTGATAGAAAAAATATTCTGTCGAAATTTTTGAGAACGGAAATGTTTCCTTCAAAATTTTTGATATAATTGTTTTTCGTTGAAAATTTCAAAGAAAATATTTTCAGTCGAAAATTTTGACGTAATTTTGATTCCGACAAGAATTTTCTCAAAATTGTTTGTTGAAAATTTTTGTCGGTGATTATAACCGAAGCTTCTACCGTTTTTAATTTCGTCTTTAGTTTCAACAATATTTTTTCGTCTATATTTTCGGCGGAATATAATTTTTTCAAAAATTATGTCATTATTTTTGACGAAATATTTTTCGTCATTAAATTATGTCGGTATTTAAAATTTTTCTTGCAGTGTCACATTTAAAAAATAATTCACACTTATGTAGTTTTTACATTTTAACGTTAAGGGTAAATAAGTAATTTATAATATTTCCTCCCTCAAATCTCTTAGGAGATGTTTGGTTGAGGTGAAATTTTTTTTTTCTAGGGAAATGTAAATACTAGGGATCTGCAGGAAAAGTGAGTTAGATAGAAAAGTTTTAAAAAAGTTGTTTGGTTGGACAAAATTTTACCAGAAAAATTGAATGAAATTCCTGAATATGTGTTTGGTTGAAGATAAAATATTAATTTGAAAATAACCCTTTTGTACCACAAACCAAAATTTAGCCGGTTTTCTCATAGAAATACCACCTCTTGAGATGCTTTCTGGAACAATGATTTTATTGGTTTTTACATGTAATTGTCAATTGATAGGGAAGTGAATTAGATGGGTAAAATTGATGAATCGGTGAACCAAATGTAGGGAATGCAGAATCCCTTTTGCACTTAGCTAGGAAAGTGGAGAAAAGTCTCGAAACAAACACCCCCTTAAGGATGTGAAGAATTTTGAAGGATTTTATAAAAATCATCAATTTCATTTTAAACACACAAATAAGGGAAAAACACGAGAAAACCTTCCCCGGTGACTCCCAAATAAAACCTAACTAATTTGAGTGTGGTATTGAATGAATAGGACCACCAACAACGTAAACTTCATTTTTTTATTCAATTAATTAAAAGGTGAAAAAGTTGGGAGAAAAAAATAATTTCAGTGATTAGATAAAAAAGAAGAAGGAAGAGTCACTAATTTTAGTGATTAATAAAGGATTTCGCAAACAATTACTTGCACCCTAATGATCAAACTTACTCCCCTTGACCGACATAGTCAAACAAAAGCATCACCGGAAAGAAAGAAGAAGAAAAAAAAAAAAGGTAGTAAGGAAAGAGGCTTTGAATTGATGATTTTCATTATTCAATATGAAGCAAAATTACACTTCAACAAAAATATTTTTTCTGAGATAAAAATGTTTATGTTCTCAGTAATCATCATTCACCTATAAGAAGGAGAGTAGCATTAGGGCCTTATGTATTTGGGCCCATTCAATGAGAAGCAGTGAGAGTCCAACATTTTTTTTTTTTTTTGTTTTTGTGAATGAGAGTCCAACAAATTTCCATTCTTCACTTGAGCAACCAAAACCTCCGACGACCTCCGCCGTGCTGGGTGCCGCTGACAGGGGTCACTCTACGACAGCTCCGAATGTCAGCTAAGTTTCATGTTACTTCTCCTCTCTTCTTTCGGTTGAGGCACCATTGTTTGAACTCTCTCTCTCTCATCACCTTCTCTCATTCCTTTAACCTTCGATTCTCTCACTGCCTTCATTCCCATTCCCCATCCTCTTCTGGGTCTGAGTGCTGTGATTATTTGACTCAGTTTCTCCCTTTTGGGACCTCAAATTTCAAACCTTCAAGTATAATAAGCCCAAGGGAACGCCGATTAGTGGTGGTGGGATTATCCAATATCATAAAGAATGAGAAGGGTTTTGTGCTGAAGGGCTTCTCCCTGCGTTTTTGTCCATTCTTTCTTGTGAAGATTATGAAATTATTAGAGACAAGGGATGCTGCATTTGCATTCTTCAAGTTAGCATTTGGGGATAGTTATGATTCTGAGGAGATAGTTCGGTTGTGTTGCATTGGGGCACATGTTTTGGCAGCTCAGAACCTTCAGCTGCTTGCGCAGGACATGGTTTCTTGGGTTATTGCGAGGATTGGGGCTACTAGAAGCAAGGAAATGGTGGAGTTTATGTGGAGGAATCATCCTCGGTATGAGTCTGATTTTTCTGTCTTGAATACCCTTATGAGGGGTTTTTTGAATGTTGGGATGAGTTTAGAGGCATTGGATATTTTGCATAGGATGAGGGTTGTAGGAGTTAGGCCGGGCTTATCTGCAATAACCCTTCTTTTCAGGTTGTTACTTAGGATTGGTGATTATGATAGTGTGTGGAAGTTATTTAAGGATATGCTCCGGAAAGGGCCTTATCCTTCGAATATTACATTTAACATGATGGTTTATGGGTTTTGTAGACAGCAGGAGCTTGTAATAGGAGAAAGTGTGTTTCATTTGATGCCAAAGTTTGGGTGCAATCCTGATGTTTTTACATTTAACATTCTTATTAGTGCCCATTGCAATAGGGGAAGGACCTCGGTTGCCATTGATTGGCTGCATTTGATGATAAAAAGTGGTTGTGAACCGAGCATCGCCACATTTAATATCATTCTGCATGCCCTTTGCAGGGAAGGAAATGTGATGGAGGCGCGGAAGCTCTTTGATGGGATTCATGATATGGGTATCACTCCAAATACTGCAATATACAATACACTGTTGGATGGATATGTCAAGGCAAGGGAGATTGGTCAAGCTAACATGCTTTATGAAGAAATGAGGACTAAAGGCATTGCCGCTGATTGTGTGACTTTTAATATTTTGGTTGGAGGGCATTATAAATATGGGAGAGAAGAGGATTGGAACAGGTTTTTGAAAGATTTAACAGTATCAGGATTGTTTCCAGATTGTTCACTATATGATGTAACAGTATCATGGCTATGTTGGGTTGGCAAATTTGATGAGGCCATGAAATTATTACAAGATTTGCTTGAAAAGGGACTAACTCTTAGTGTGGTTGCCTTTAACTCATTAATAGGAGCCTATAGCAGGGCAGGTTTAGAAGACAAAGCTTTTGAAGCCTATCATATTATGGTTACATGCGGTTTCACTCCTTCATCATCCACATGTAATTCTTTGCTTATGGGTTTGTGTAGGAAAGGGAGGCTGCAAGAAGCCAGGACACTTTTGTATAGGATGTCAGAGAAGGGATTTCCCATCAACAAAGTAGCTTACACTGTGCTTTTTGATGGATACTTCAAGATGAATGATCTGGATGGGGCTCAACATCTATGGAAGGAAATGAAAGAAAAAGGTATATATCCAGATGCCGTTGCCTTTGCGGCCTTAATAGATGGACTTTCAAAAGCAGGTTTTGTTGAGGAGGCATACAAAGTGTTCCTAGAAATGTCAGCTATAGGTTTTGTTCCTAATAATTTTGCATACAATTCTTTGATTGGCGGGCTTTGCAACTGTGGGAAGATGACTGAAGCATTAAAGTTGGAGAAAGAGATGAGGCTAAAGGGCCTTCTTCCTGACACCATTACCTTCAATATCATCATTGATGGGTTTTGTAGACTGGGGAAAATGAAGTCTGCAGTGGATGCATTTCTTGGCATGCACCGGATTGGTTTGATGCCAGATATCTTCACATTTAACATATTAGTTGGAGGATACTGTAAGGCATTTGACATGGTTGGTGCAGATGAGGTTGTTAATAAAATGTACACATGTGGAATTGACCCGGATATTACAACCTATAATATACGCATGCATGGTTACAGCAGTATTCGAAAAATGAATCGAGTAGTTATCATTTTGGATCAGCTTGTCTCTGCTGGTATTGTTCCAAACACAGTGACATACAACACTATGATGAGTGGTATTTGTAGTGATATATTGGATCGTGCTATGATTCTTACTGCAAAATTACTTAAGATGGGTTTTATTCCAAATGTGACTACGACCAATGTATTGTTGTCTCATTTTTGCAAGCAGGGGATGCCAGAGAGAGCCTTACTATGGGGTCAAAAGTTCAGGGAGATCTGCTTTGGTTTTGATGAAATCTCCTATAGAATACTGGACCAAGCTTACCATTTGATGCAGGATGATGTTGAACTTGTGAGAGGAACATGTGAAAAGAGCCTTTTTTTGGATTTCCTTATGTACATTACATTTGACTATTTTTCAAGAAACAGACCTCATAACATAGAGGATGAGAATAATATAAAGTTGATTGAAAGTCAATTTGTTGCTTTGTGAACTTGGTGGTTTCATCTTCTATAATCCTTGAAATCTGCCAAGGTTTTGTATAATCATGAGAACAAGAAGTAGCCCTCAGTGGCTACTTGAGCATTACATGAAACAAGTGATAACAAAATGTTATGTGGCACAAACTCTACGAAATCAAGGAAGGATTGGTCACCTTTTTCTAAGGTGACCATCAGTGGTTATTACTACCAATCTGGAGTGCTTTTATGTGTGCTTCTCCATGAACGATAATAGCAGCTAATTTTTTAGAGGGCTGCATAGTTTGCTTCTGTGATTTTTGAGGCCTCGAGGATGTTATCAGTCTGAAATGTGGTTGAATCTGCTGAAGTGCACGCAATGGAGTATGAATGGAGTATGCTTTGTAAGTAAAGTAAATTCATGTACTTGTAGAAAAGTGTATGATATCAAATCTTGCTTGTGCCTGCCTGACCCCTGTTTTTAGTATGTGTTGCTAAGGTTGTATGACACACTGGGGGTCTTTAAGATTGATTTAGTTCATGTTTCGGTATTTTTTCTTTCTTGGGAGGGAAGAGGGGGGGAACATTATTTAATATGGTTTCAATTGAAGTTAGTTTCAGAATTTTGTGTGATTGTGTTGATTTGGGATTGAACGTCGTCAATGACCAAGTCTCCTAAAATCTTAAGCTATTAAGTAAGTTTCATAAATGGTTTTATATTTCTAACAAACATCTTGTGGAAGCTCAAGTGTCTGATTGATATATTGATGGTGTTACTGAAAAACTGCAGATAAATATAAAAAAAAAAAAAAAAAAAATTGGATTACTAAAATTACTCAAGTGTCTGACTTTAATGATCGTGTTATTAGTGTTTGATAGGAAAACATTAGTATGAAACTTAATGTTCAGTCATTGCAATCTTTCGTCGTATGACAAACTGATTCAAATTTGGGTTGCCTCTTTGGTTTCCTTGGTTAGGAAAACTTTTAGCTGGGAAATTAATGAACAACACAATTTTTTTGTCTGTTTTTAGCATACGGATTCATCAAGTAGCCAGGGGAAAGCAAATAAATGATTATGGGGGAATTCATATAGTAAATTTAGAGTTTCTTATAATTGTGTTTTTCCTCTGTATTGTATTAATATATGCAGATTTCTGTGTGGTACGTCAATTCCACCAATATAAATGAAAAAGACTTAAGAGACAAATGTGCGAGGGAGAGAGAGAGAGAAGAAGAAAAAAGAATTTATTGTTTATAGTGTTTTAAAATGTCTGCTATTTCTAGTCAAGTCATGAAACTACAAAACTATATGCTTTTTGTTCTAACAGTGAGGAAATATTTAAACTTTGGGTATAAGTCTTTATTGATGTTTTGACCTATTTAGTTTTGTAGAACATATGTGCAGCATTAGGAAGATGTCACTTTAACTCCCTAATTTGACAGCTTAGCAAATCGTGGTGTGAGAGTAGCTTGGTCTGTGTCATTTCGTAATAAATATTTTTAGTCATTGTTCCTTGATGAGCCTTACAACCATTGTGTTATATTCCTTTTAATTTAAGTATCATTTTATAATCAACATAAGTGAAACTGCTGCATTTGGCACATTTAAAGCCATTTCACTCGAAAGCCATAAAAAGAAATTGCTAGTTTCAATTTTGCTGTGGGCTTCAAATGTGTGTTACAATGTTTTCCTCATTTCTCAATGCATTAGAAACATTATCTTTGCCAACAATTTTCTGTCAGCCTGAAACTCCATCTTTTCACCTTTTTAAGAATTGATAACATGTTGAATAGTGGTAAGTGAGACAGGATATTATGTCCTGGCCATTTTTCTGATATCTAAAATTAGTACCATCCTGTTAGTCTGCTACATTAGCCTGCACTTAATTGAGTTCAAGTCCAAAATCACTGACACATCTTTGTAATATATTGGGATCTTTCATTCATGGATCTCAGATTCAGGAATTAGCTGATGAAAAAAAGTATCATGTGTTGTAATTGTAACTTGTCTTTCTTGGCAAAGTTATTAAGATCTTCGTGTGCAAAAGTGAAGTTTTCAACAGATTTAGAATCTCATAATGGAAGTCCAAGATATGCTTCGGAACTAAGTTTGGCTTTTGGCTTTCTACATTTCAGATGCATGAAAGACAAGGAGACTCAGAAAAATGAGGTCAATCCTGAAGGCAATAATAATATTGATGCTCATAGGAGAGAGCATTAAAAGAATGATATGGTTAAGTTTAGAAGCCAAAAGATTCTGGGGAAATGCTGAAAAGATTGAACTTGAGCATGTGGCTGCAGGCCATCCTTGTGTTGTTATGTTAAATAAGCAGAAAAGGATGGGGGCTTCAAATGAGCTGTTTGAGAAACATGAATACAAAAAAGAAAGAAGGAAGAGGAAGAAACTGCCAAGATAAAGGGCTGGATCAACAGTGATGATCACAAAGTTGCATTCATGAGTAGGAAAATATTTTGAGTATTTCCCATAGTACTGAGCACTCTTAACATTATTACTAAAGTTAGAAAGAAATAACCCACCCAAAAACATTTATTATATAGGTCATAGAAAAAGATAGTTAGTCAGAAAAAGGCAGCATAACCAAAGGAGTTAAATATTATTAGTGAGCTCTGATGTCAGTTTGAAAAGGGGGGAAATTTTTATTTTTTTTAATTGCTTGAGGAAATTTTCAGAAGGATTGAAAACATATAACATGATTTAAAATATATAATATCAAAACCTCAACAACAACAAAATTTTAAAAAATGTAAATCAAAGCCTAATTATGAACGTCAAATATTCTTGAATATTTTACCTGTAGAAAATATTTTTTCGTAATAAGTGATACATGGCAACACTTCCAAAATCCCTTCTGTATGCTATTTGCATTTTTACGTGTTGCATATTAGAAGTTGCAGAATTCTAAATCTTTCTGGGCTTCAAATAGAAATATTGAGAAATCATTATAAAACTATTGGTCAAGTACTGGCATACTATTGGTGGATTATTTAATTATTTATTTTGAAAGAAGAAACTAATGAATTTGAATCTCTAATGTGTATTGCAAGATCATTTCTTATTCAACAATCTTAAATGTTACTATATTGAAACTCTCTTGCTTGCCAATTGCCATGACTTGCAGGATTATTAGCTATGAATCTTACTATTATAAAATTATTTGCATTCGGTTTTCAGTAGAGTTACTAGGTTTACGATTTTATTTGAGCGGATTATTCGAAATAGTGGAATCATTCATTTTTTTCCATTCTCTTTTGAAGAAAACAAACTCAGAAAGATGATTCTACGTATTTTCAATAACGTATCGGGCTTTGTATTAGATGTTTAAGTCCCTTTGGGCTTGGTCTCAGTGAGTTGTGAACTGTGATTCAATAATCAGCTATTCAGAATCAGTCAGTGGACGTGGGCTTGGGCTTGGGCTTTTGGTATGGTCCAAGCCCAACAAGAGAGGCTCCCACTCTTGTTGCAACATCAATATTTATATGCCAACCCACCAAACTCTCCTCCTCCACACCTAAATGCGTTTAGAGTATGCGGAGCCGCAACTAATAGGGTTTTTATTTTCCTCTTGTTAGCTACTTTGCTTTATTCTTTGATGAAGATTCCGTTTTGTGTGTGTGTGTGTGTTTGTGTTTGTGTTTACTTGATGATGGTGATGATGAGGGCTGAAGCATATAGGGCAGAGTAGTTTTGAACTATGGCTCTGAAAAACCTGTAGGTTCTCTACAGGGTGCCCTGCTATTCATGCCCTTCACATAAAATATATGGCATCATAGTACGGATTTTGTGCTTTGTGGGTAGCTCTTGGGTTTGGGACTTTGGTCCTTGGAAAGGTTATGCCTTCCTTGGCCACAGTCACTCTTCCACTCTTTCCCACTTTTTCTCAACACAAATCCGCCTCCAAACGCCATTACATCACAACCACCGACTTCATCGTTGCCTTATCTGAGTTGTAGTAGTTTTGGTTTCACTTATTTCTTGATTTTTGAGTTATATATTAAAATTTTAGTTTTTGTTATTAATGATTTGTAACAACATTTTAATGTTATTTTCATAACATTTTAAGGATGTTTTGTTAAAAAATTTGGGATTTTTTGTGTGTGTACAATATGAATTGACATAAAGGAGGTGGATGATTGGTAATTTCCCAATGTGTGATACTTGATGATTTTTTTTAAATCAGTACCACTGTACCACTTATGACCCGAAAACCCATGCCTTGAAGTTTCTTGGTTCACTCCAATCTGAATATTTTTTGCCAATTTTAATGCTTCAAATTGAACTTGTTTTATCTCTATTCTAATCAATCCACCGTAATAAGCCATTTACAGCATGGGTTTTGACCTTGTTCAATGGATCCTCAACTACACTAACCTAATTAACTCTAGGATGCTGATCACTGCATGTTCTTTTTGAAGTGTGATGCCCAATCAAAAAAAATAAAATTGTAATTGATATCAATTGATTGAATTTTCTTGCCGGCATAGCTTTAACCAGCAACTTAATTACAAGAGGTTCTGGTTTGTTGGGACTTCTGTGTTCTTGATGCAAATCCTCTACCCTCAAATTCGACTCAAAGAAACAGGGTTCTTTACCAACTAAATGGATTTAAGAATGTGGGTTTGAGAAACGAGGCGCATCTATAATAAATCGCGTGTCGGTACCTTAATTTACAACGAAGTGCATGTTTTCTTTCCAAAAAAGAGCGTGTTGGATTGCTGGTACATTATTTTATGTAAAAATAATATTCACACTGATTATAAACTCAATTAATAATAACTTCAAAACTACTTACAAGATATAACAACTGCTTAGAAATTCTTTTATTAGATATAAACAAAGTGAACTTATTCAGTCACAGCAGTACAAAGTTCCTGCAGTGACATTCAAGCCTATGGGTTCAGTAGTACTTTAGTTTCACAAAACACCAACACAAATAACAATATCAAAAGGAACTAAGAATGTGTGGAGCTTCGAGGGGCATTTCGATATCTAGTGAATCATTTATGTGATGGTCATGAGCAAACAAACCCCTTTCCAAAACCCAGTCTTCTATCATTGTTTGAGAATTCACAGCCTGGTCAGCAGACAAAAGATGGCCAGCACCCAAAACCACAACATTGGTGAGTGACTTCCAACTTTGTACATACCCAGCAAGCTCTCCATTCACCTTCCAAATCTTCCTTTCTGCATTCAGAAACTCCACAATTCCTTCCCATTTCATTGTCTTGACCCATGCCTCAACTTGTACCACTCCATCCATCAAATCATGTTGACCTTGGTATAACAACACCCTGCTCTTCCTCACCAAGTGCTCTACCATATATTTCACACTCTTCATCGCGTCAGCATGCAGTGCAGCATCTACAATGTCACTGCATAACACATACACAAATGATTCATTCACCCCCAAGGCCTTCTTCACCTCAGCAAAGTTCAAGAACTCAGCAACCAAGTCATCTTCATAAGGAGCTTTCCTTGTATAGTCATACAAAGTAGCCAACCCTGTGATGTTTCGCAACACTCTCAAAACTTCGTTTCTCGCATCCGCTGCTTCACTCCAATTCCCTATCCGAGCCAATCCAACTACTTCCAATTGAGCTTTCTCCAACTCATTCTTTTGCCTATCATTGATCAATCCAACATAGTAAGCATTGGCAGCATGAGTAACCACTTGGGTTACAGGGTCTGTTAACCCATCACCAATTGCCACACCAGCCAAATTCACTCTTTCAGACCCTTGCAACTGAGCATTTTTCTCCAATATGTAATACCCAATAGCAGGTACATACTTCCCGGCATAGCTTTCCCCTGTAATATAAATAGGACGATGCTTGAAAACAGGGTCAAGTTGAACAAACCGTGTAATAGCAGCAAAAAGGTGCTTGGCAACGGCGTTTTGATCGGTTGGAATTTCTTCAGGCGTTGAGGCCACACTGAAGCCAGTTCCAATGGGACTATCAAGAAAAAGAAGGCCAAAAATTCTATTCCAAGCACCAGGGTTGGGTTCAAGGGTAAGGGATTTTGTGACACGCCAGGGTCCGAGCTCATAGAAGTTGCCGATCATGGAGGAGCAGCCAGGGCCACCTTGGAGCCAAATGAGAAGTGGGGTTTGGGAGAGAGGTGAAGTTGAGTTATGGGCTTCATAGAAAGTGTAGAAAATGGAAGAACTGGAAGTGGGGCTGACTGGGAGGTAACCATATTTGGTGGGTAGGGCTTCTTTAGGGAATGGATGAGTTGATTTCAAAGCTGATTGTGAAGAAGAAGCTGAGACTGAGAGAGGGCTTTGAAAGAAGCAGAAGAAGATAAGGGTTTTGACGAAGAGGGACGTGCGAGTCGTTGACTCCATTTCGTGGTGTATATGTTACTCAGTCTACACAGATGGTAGAGCTGAACTTGTTACTACTCTTGGATTGTCTAACAGTGATGGATATATAGACATGGACAACATTTGAGAACGAAGTTACGCGAGGGAATCTTCTCTCTTTCCACTGTCGGCAAGTACGCAGTTGAAGGGATATCTTTTGTAATACTTGACTTGGTAAAATTAAAAATGAAGAAGTAAAAGAAGAAGAAGATGTAAACTCAATTAAATGAGTTTATATGTTGTAATTTAAGTACGTGTAAAAGATTATATCACCTAAAGAGTGCACATTACTTTAAAAATATTATTTTATCACAAAATGCATGTAATTTTAATAAATTATTATTGAATATGTAGGAATCAATCACTTACTACCAACAGGTCAAAAATTATAACGGATGGTAGTAAGGGTGCATCTTTTATTTCCTTAAGGATTCACGTAAGACATAACTACATCTAAAGAGACTGCACCAAACCAACAAAGTGTTTGATTAATGGTGGCAATTTAAAGCCCCTTTAAGGTAGAAAACACAAGCTCGAGACCCGAGAAACGTATTTGGTCGAAGGGAGAGTTCTTAACTGCTCTCAACTCACGACCAGATTAGTTCTAAAGAATGAACCGATTAATAGAAATACGAAAAAAAATAAAAAAATACACTCACTACAAGAGTCATAGGTTAGGATGTTAAGTTCATTGAATCATATGAGCAATGTTATTAAACCTGGTCCGACCATCGATCCGGTCGAAATACTAGATCACTGATTCAATTGCATGACCTTATAACTATATCCAAATCTATAATTTATATTAAAAAAATTATAAACATACTCAAATACTTATAAAAAAAATAATACCAATTTTAAATATTTTAATATGAAATATAATACATCACACATTATTATCCAACAAAAGATCAAACAAACATATAATGCTTGTGATACTAATGTTTTATGTTCAATAGACAATATCTCTAGCTATAAATTAAATCAAAATTCCTTGTATAGTTCATAACCAAGATAATATTAGTATTGTAAGTATATAACCTATATGAGTTAATAAGCAACAAATCACTCAAATATTTCAAAAGAAAATAAACCATTTGTGAATTTAAAAAAAAAATGATATCCTTTATAATTTATTTATTTTTGAAAAAAAAAATTATGAACCAAGTCAGGTCACCAGTTTTCTTAAAAATCGGCTAGGTCAAACCAGTTCTATTATTTGGCTGATCCAATATGAAAATCGGACCAATCATATAATCGATTTACTAATTTCCGAGTCAACTCGGCCGGGCCAATCTGGTTTTTTCAACACTGCCCAAGAGTAATGCTAACGAAATAAAGCTAACAATCTCCCCACACTCCCCATGTCCAAAACCTTTAAGGAGAAGAAATTGATTCTTTGGGTTTAGTAACAGAAAATTATAAAATTAAAATTTCATAAAATGAAACCATAAGTAATATTAATGCAGCAAACCAGTTTCTCTTGATTCAGCCACAATGCGCAAATGTCTAGTCCCCGATCAGCTACTTGAGATCAATTTTTTGCTTACAAAGACTCTGATGAACCTATCTCTACCTTAGCAGAGTGTACAGTGATTGTTTTTCCCTCTGAGACACCACAAACACATCTCTATCTAAATCCGAAATGGAGTACACGGTGATTTCTTTCTTCCAAAAACCTTCCATTATCTCCTCCCGGAATAGAGTAACCTAGATTAAAAGAAAGTTCTTAGAACGCTACCGACACACTCTTCCTTTTTCACTAGAACAAGGATTCTCTTTAATTCAAATGCTCTTAAAATTGAGTTACAAAACTTCAACTCACTCTAAAGTATTGTTGCAAGTATGAAGCTTCAAAAATTAGAAAGAATAGAGGTGTTGCAAGCCGTTGGAGAGAGATTCGGGCTAGAAATTACCCTTCTTAAGTCGTGGAAGGCAGATCTCATAAAATACGCGTAGTTGCTTGCTCATCCAATAAGTGCTGTTATAGTTGCTAGTTTTCTGTGTTTCTAGTACGGCAGCAAACAAACAGTTTTTGAATGTTAAAATAAACATATTTCCTCATTTAAGGCTGAAGCATAATCATAACGACATAGAAAAAATAAAATTCATTATCATTAATACAAAACATTAATTCCAAACATTGTTCTCAATTTATCATTGGGAAAAGTGTGTGTCCTTTTAAAGGACACAAACTTAGATCCTTTTAAGATAGAGATAGACACAAAGAAGTGAGTTCCACTAAAAAAAATAAAAGTATAGTCTCATCTCTTTTTATCTATCTTTCTCTTAAAATGATTTAAGTTTGTATCCTTTAAAATGACATACATTTTTCCCTTTATCATTTACATATAATAATCAATTTTTTCACACATGTCAAAATCCTACCAAACCAAATTTGAAATTCAAGCATAAATAACCTGTTAAATCTAGTTGCAGCAGTAAACCAACGTCAAGGGATTTAAACAAATCAACCATAACTAAGGTAATTTAAACTCATAAATCTTATCAATTTATGCAAATAGCACACAATTTTTTTATATGCTCAAACACTTAATATTCATCATCAAAACTAAAAATATAATATTCTCCTTTTATGATGACCCTTTATGAAACATTGGCAACAATTTGAGCAACATCAACATCTTTATCACAAATTAATTGGAGTCGGTGCTCGATGAACCCAAATTAATTGGCAACAATTTGAGCATAGCAAAAAATTTATAAATAAATAATCATCCCATATATCACATGCAGCCAACAAGAATCAAAGTTGCTAGCAATAATATAAGAATCAAACACATTAAGAAAATCAAAGAGTGATGGTTTAGAAAAGGCTCCTCCTTAATCCATAAACTCCCGCTTAATCCTTGAAGGCTTTATAAGCTCCCCCTTAGTTTATTAAGGCTTGCTTTAAGGATATTAGTGAAAATATAGCTCACTCAGCTTGTTTTACCTTTGGCTTTAGCTACGTTACTGTACTTGTGTCTGTATTGGATTACTACCTCTAATATTTCTGTTAGTTTGTTATAGAGTTAGTTTTCCCTTGCTGACTCAGATCTCTCAACTGAGTGTAATTCGTGTACCCTATAAATAGAGTCACTATATATCAGTTCAGCATTAATGAAATACACAAGAGTTCATTGATTCTCACTCTCTCTCTCTTTTCCCTCATTCTCTCTAAATTCTGATTTGGTCTCAAAGCCTTCATTATGAGGGCCTAATCCATTTCTTGCTCAGTCATGGCTTCCGCGACGTCATCTACTCAAGAGAATCGCAACAGTCACACCTAAAATCACACCACAAACACTGTCTCTTCGATGGAGAAAACTCCAAATCTATTCAACTACCAAATCTCTGTAAAACTTATAAGGATAATTTCTTGTTCTGGAATCAGATTGTTAAGCCGATAATAACAACACATCAGCTTCAACGATTCCTTGTCAATTCAAAGATTCTGCCAAAATTCCTAACTGAAAAAGATCGAGACGCTGCATCAGTGAATCCAGAGCATCTCACATGGCTCACACAAGATCAGATGTCGCTACTTGGCTTCTCCCACGATTTCAGAGTCAGTAGTAAATGAAATACTAGGAGTTAAGCATTCTCATGAAGCTTGGGAGAAGATCCACAAACTCTTCCATGGAATGATGAAATCTAAGGCCAGAAACCTCAGATCTGACCTTCAAACATTGAAGAAAGGCTCCAAGACGATGTCTGAGTATTTATCCAGAATCAAGTCCCTTTGTAACTCGTTGAAGGCGATAAGCAATCCTGTATCTGTAGAGGATCAGATCGATTACATACTCAAAGGTTTGCCTTTAGACTACAACTCGTTCGTTCTCAATGTTCATTCGCGTGAAAAAGCCTATGGTGTGGATGACATTGCAATTGAGTTATTGGTCTTCGAACAGTTGTTGCTGAAGCAAAATGAGTCATTATTGAGCAACCCAGCCTCAGCGAATGTTGCTTCAACTCAGAACAAGCCAGACAAAATTCCTCTGTTTGCCCCTGTTTTGCAGAACGCAGAACAAAGCATGAACCAGATGCAGGTTTTCCATGATTCTGGCTTCTCCAATGCTGGTAACAGGGGACGAGGCAAGCCTGGAGGTCGCAATTACAGAGGAAGAGGACGTGGTCCTCGTTCGAATGTGCCCTGTCAATTGTGCAACAAATTTGGTCATGATTCGAAGCTGCTGGTATAGGTTCGATGTGAATTTCGTTCCTAATATTCCACCACCAAACTCCAACAAATTGCAGTATTTTGCTTTCACACAGCAGAAGCCTTATTCAGTATGTTCCAGTTCGACAGCAACAAAATCCATCACCTCAAGCCATGATTGCATTTCAACCTTACCTCTTCCAGTACTCCATGCCAGAACTAAACATCTTGAACATGATATTTTCATTGTTAGAGAACGTGTGACTAATAAGGAATTGGTGGTATCTCATATTCCCTCTCTTGATCAGATTGCCGACACTTTTACCAAAGCTGTGTCTCCTGTGAGGTTTGCTGAATTGAGATCCAAACTCAAGGTCTTGGATGGCTCTTTGTTCCAGTCCAAGCCTCCTTGAGTTTGCACACGGGTATCAGTGAAAATATAGCTCACTCAGCTTCTTTTACCTTTGGCTTTAGCTACGTTACTGTACTTGTGTCTGTATTGGATCTCTAATATTTCTGTTAGCATCTGTTAGTTTATTATAGAGTTAATTTTCCCTTGCTGACTCAGATCTCTCAGCTTAGTGTAATTCGTGTACTCTATAAATAGAGTCACTATGTATCAGTTCAGCATTAATGAAATACACAACAGTTCAATGACTCTCACTTTCTCTCTTTTTTCCCTCATTCTCTCTAAATTCTGATTAAGGAGAGCTCCCCTAATTAAGTTGATAATCCAAATTGATAAACTTGTTCTTTCCCCCTCTTCCGCATCAAAAAGGTCAATTATAGGATGTATAAATAATTAAAAAATGCATGAAAGATTCAAAGTGACATGATCAAGAGAATATGCCAAAATATTAAAGATGGATCACAGTATCAATTTTTTAAAGTTTTAAAAACATATTAAAAGGATTTAGAAGATTTAAAAATACATTTAAAGAGAATTTTGGAAGGAACTTTCAAAAAGAATCAAGTGTAACTTAAGTGCTTGCATGTGCTGGTGATTCCCCTCCACCCAAAAATAAAAATAAAAAAACGAGGCTGGTTTAGCTCTTCATCTTCAAGAAATCATCATCAAAACTTATTCTTTGAATAAATCACTTAACTTTCTCGTCTTTTAGTATGTCAACAGTAAAGCATAGCAGTATTACAATTTATTGTAAAAAAACAAAAGTTTATTTCTCTTAAGCACTTTCTTAATGTCATTCGACACTACAAGGTCAAAGGTTTACCACGAAGAACCGATGATTTTGTGAGTAGGAGTTATAAAACACTTAGTAAAAACAAGAGATTTGTCATAAAAAAGGAGGATTGGACAATTTGGGGCAAAGAGTTAAAAGAATGTGAAAGTGTGTGATTGTGGAAGAGAAAAAGAAAAGAGGATTTTAAGCTTTTTTAATAAAACAAAAGTATGAAAAGGACAAAATTTGCCCCTTATTTTAAATGACAGTATTGCAAAACCCAAACAAAAGTCAAAAACCCAGGAGGAGAAGCAATTATAAGTAGCAATTACCCAATAGTTGCTCTTTCGCCCAATAAATCAAAAGTAGTTGCTCTTTTGACAGCAACGACAAACTTGAGTTTTCAAAGTAAAAATATAACAAAGGCTTAGATACGGTTCCTTATCATATATAAAAAGCATGATTATCAGATACAATCATCATTTATACACTTTAACACCAAAAACATATATCTAAAACAATATGCATGATATTAACAAGAAGCACATAAAACACATAATATACTAAAGCAATAAGTTACACAATTAACTTGGATTTTTCATTAAAGCAAAGCAGACAAACAGATCAATTAGGTAAAATAAAAGACTTGTTATATCTTTCTATTCCTTTTATTACCTTCCCCGACATTGTACTTCCAACTGCTTCTCCTTCAGAATTTGGTTATCAATCCCTCCAGAATTTGGAGAGCTCACCAGACTTTGAGCTTGATCTTGTGGTCGTAACTGCTCCTCATATTGGTTTGAATTTTGACTTAGTTTACGAGGCCTCCCCCGAGGACGTCTACCTCGACCATACTGCTGCCGAGCTTGATTTTTTTGTTGTAAATGCTCCTCATCTTGGTTAGCATTTCGACTTAGTTTAGGACGCCTCCCCCGACCTCTTCCTCGACCATGCTGCTTACGTTGATCTTCTTGTAACTGCTCCTCACATTGGTTTGCACTTGGATTCGGTTTACGAGGCCTACCCCGCCCTCTTCTTGAACCATTCTGATGTTTCTTCTCCATTTTGTTTATATTTGGCTCCTGTTTATCAAGAATGCCATCTTCTGAGGGCAACAATGACTCCCCTGAATAGTTTTCAACAGTCTCTAACTTACGAGGCCTTCCTCTGGGACGCTTTATTGGTTTCTCCTCAGGATTCCCATCCCCAGACATTGGATTCTCATCTAGGTTTCCATCAGGACTTCCTTGATTGCAATGCTGGGGCTGCTTATCATGAACATTCAAACAAGTTAATGAACCTTTCATATTGGACCGCGTAACCAAATCAATGTCTGAAGATACTTGCAGTTGCAACTGTGTTGGTGATAATTTTATTACCGTGTACCCTGGAGGCCCTTCTAAAGTAGGAACCGCCAACTGCTGCCCGAAATTGCGAGTTACATTAATTGGAGAATTCCATGTTGTTGGCTGGGATGAATAAATTGTTTCTTTTTGGCCTGAATAAGGAGAGCTCAGCAGACCTTGAGCTTGCTCCTGTGGCTGTACACGGTGTGCCTTTCTATGTAGTTTAGATTTCCTTCCCCGACCTATACCTCGACCTTGGGGTCGTGACAGCCACCATTTGTCAATTTTGTTTACATTTGGATTTTGCCCAGTAACAAAAGCATCACCTGAGGGCAACAATGACTCCCCTTGATAGTCTGCAACTATCTTAGACTTACAAGGCCTCTTAGACTTAGGAGGCCTCCCTCTGCATTGAAGCTTTAGAGGCTGCTGCTCAGGATCCCCAGGCATCGGGTTCTCATCTTGCTTGTGTTTCTGAAAATTCAAAGAAGATAATGAAGCTGACGTTTTGGCTGCTGAATCCAAACTACTTTCAGAAGGCCCATGACATGACACTTGCAGTTGCAAGTGAGTTAGTGATAATCCTATCCCTGCTGCTGGTTTGCATTGTGGCAACCCTTCTGAAATAGGAACCAACAATGGCTGCTCGGAATCACCAGGAAGGTTCAACACTGTCGACTGGGAGGAACGAATCGTTTCCAAATGCAGTATGGACTCCTGTTTTTGACAACAAATCTTAGATCATATATGCATATCCACATTCAAATCAAAGGTATAAGGGGTATGCACTTACATTTCTAGAAATAATTTAATAAAATGGTATGACAGATGACTCCAACGAGGTCAAAGGGGGGGAGGGAAAGAAACAATAAATGGGGTCCATTACCACGAAAGGAATCAAGGAATAAAGCTTGTTTTAGAGGATTTTTTTCAATCTGTGTTCAATTATTTATAGCTTTTTTGAAAGGTTTATGATGTAAGCGAGCTAGCTTGTAATAAATATAGTTTGTCAGGTTGAGTAAAGCATAGAAAATTCTTTATATTGAAAATTGAAAAAATTGGGGATCTTAGCACAATAATGAGTTGTCACGACATGACTTAGATGTCACAAGGAATCAACCTCTTGCAAATGTATGACAAACAATAGACACAAAAATGGATCTGACACTTTTATAAACAAGTGCTTTATAGTATTAAATTGTCCTTTATTGAAAATTGAAAAAAAAAAAAAAAAAAAGGGAACAAATAAATAGGAAAGCTTGCAATGCCAATAAAGTTTTGTCGAACTTTCAGCATGAAGAAGTAATGCACATGAGAGTAAATTCAATTGAGTCATATGCTAATATGACAACTGAGTCCATGTCAAAGATTAGACAAAATTTCTGCATTTTGACAGAATTGATGTACATTGTACCGGAATTTGTGACGACTCCTCTTCTTCCTCTTTCCCATGTTCTTGTGTCCATTCTACCACCCTATTTGGCTCATTGGTGCTACCACCATCTAACTCTAACACTTTAATCTGTTTCTTAATTCCTTCCTCTTGCATCCTTTTGCCTCTCTCCCTCTTCTTGCTACCCTTACATTGTTCTATCTGTTCTCCATCACCCATTCCGTCATCACCATCAAACAGAACCACGTACCTCCCACTATCAGTACGCGCAAGCTCCCCTTCATGGCAAAGCTTCCTCAGATGAACACCAAGAATCTTCACATGGGCCAACGGCAAATCCTCATATTCCCTTCCAATGAATTCCGTTATTTCCTCCACACTCGACCCTGTTCCCTCGTTCAACTCCGTTATTGCCCTGCGTATCATCTTCACACACAAAATAAAAAACAAGTAATGTAAACACACACAGCATTAGACAAAAAAATAAAATAAAAAATAAAAATCATGAAATAGGCTATGAAGATTGAAAGAGAAAGAGCGCGTGTGATACCAAGGCGTAAGGGGGGTGAGTGGGGGTGTTGAACGTATTGAATAGCTGTTGGAGGCGATGTTGTATGAAGGAGGAACGGTGGTTGTCGATGGAGAGAGAGGGATTGAGTTCGGTGAGTTTAGAGAGGAGAGAGCTTTTGAGGTGAGCCATGCTCGTGCTTCTGGAATTTCCCTCTTGAGACTCACAATCCTCCATTGTTGGTAAATCCCTCAGGGGTTTTGAGTCCATGATGCTCGTGTTTCTGGAATTTCCTACATGAGACTCATAATCCTCCATTGTTGGTAAAGCCCTGAAGGGTTTTGAGTTCATGAAGCTATTGTTGGGCTTTTTACTTTTTTGCCCCTCGTTAATTAATTAATAATCAATTTGACCCTCCCCGAGAACTATCCACCATCCTGCCCCCATTTAGTCGATCAAGTTGCACTTTTAATCGACTAAATGGGCAAAATTCAGAAATCAAGAAACACGAATTTTAGTCGACTAAATATTCACCTTGATCGACTAAATGTCGAGCACTTTTAGTCGACTAAGGCCATTATTTAGTCGACTAAATATCGCGGACCAGGTTTTTTAAAACCCCCCATTTCGCAACGGGGGTTATTTTGAAACTCTAGTCGACTAAGGCCACGCCCCAAGAACCCATCTCCTCAACCAAGTTCGAATCTCATCCCTTGAAGGTCCGATTGAAGCATCATTGGTTCACAACTTGCGAAATTGACATTGTAGGTAACATTTTCTGACTCCATTTGGTTTTAGGTTTAGATTTTTTTTTGTTTTCTCCATGCTTTGGTTTCTGTTATTTTAAATTTCTTGTTTATGGTAGAAGGTTGTTTGCGGTTTCGTGGCTTTAGGTTAGGGGTGGGGTGTTGAGTTTGATGTGTGGGTAATGGACTAGGGTTGATGTGGTAGCTTAGGGTTAGGGTTAGGGCAAGGGCTGCTGTTTTGGTTGGGGTGTAGGTTAAGGGTTTCTGTTTTTATGTTAGGGTATAGGATTGGTTTTCCTGTTATAGTTAGGGTTAAGGTTAGGGTTTAGGGTTAGGGTTAGGGCTGCTGTTTTGGTTGGGGTGTAGGGTTGAGGGTTTGGGTTTGGGTTGTTGTTTTTGATTGGGTTTAGGGTTTGTTTTATGTTTTATGACATAGGGTTAGGTTTTAGTTTTTTATGTTGAATTTTAAATTTTTTTGATATTGTTATTGTCCATTGATATTGTTTCCACTTGCATTGTAGGTACTCTTGTTCCCATGGCTGAGCGTAGAAGATCGAGTAATGTGGGAAATGAGAGACGTAAGAAGGTACGACTAAACCAGTTCAGGTTGCTCGACTAAATCAGTGGTTTTGGTACCCCAATCTGATTTCCTTGAATTTTTTTGTATAGAACCGATTGTAGTCTAATGTACAAGCGTATTATGACTTGGGGAACACAATTTCAGGTACAGAACAGTCAATACCCTATTCGTATGCATTGTTGGATTTAGTATTGATTGAAATCATTTGTTTACGCTCCCCGAAACTAGGTGAATTCATATAGGGGTCATATCAATAATTGTTATGAGTTTCAATATATCAATATTATCCAATGTTACTAATTTGAATAGGCATGAAAAGTCAAATAACATAATGACAATGGGAGTAACACAAAGTAACATAAAAATTCATAACACAATTACATGAACTCTACCATAAGACCTTAAATACATGAACATGATTGGTTCAACTTTGTCTAATCCTCATAGGACATGTACGTTTATTGTGACCAATTTGCTTGCAGGTGCTACATCTACTTTGACTGCTTGTTGGTTGGGACTCAACCCAATCCATCTCATTCTGTATCCTTGTAGACTTCGGTCTCCCTTGTGCACGAACCAAAGATGCATTTGGGATAATAGTTGGACCATCTATTTCTGGAATCAACAACTCATTACCCATTGGAAACCAATGTGCAGCATAGACCTTCTCAATGTGTGTAATTGAGAACACATGATCGACATAGTCATAGTGGTTCAATTTTTCAACCTTGCACATCGCTAGCACATGACTGCAAGGAAATCGTCTAGCTGTGAACCGTCCACATTGACATTTACGATTTAGCAAGCCAACCCTCGTAATGTCGCCGACATCATGTGTAGATTGATTGTAGGCATCCTCAACTTCAAACAATTGCAAGTCTCTATCAAAAACACGGACACGGAGACTGACAATTAACTGATCATTCTTTTGTAAGAAGTCCTCAACCTTTTTTGCAATTCTCCATCCTTTGGTCTTTGCATTTTGGATCTTTTCACGCCTCTTCACAAAATACTCTACAAGTCTACTTTGCGTCATCTTGACCAATGCCGTTACTGGCAAATTACGTGCACCCCGTAGGACCTTATTGATACACACAAATAGGTTAGTCGTCATATGACCAAACCTTCGGTCATCCTCATTATAAGACTTGCACCATTTCCCTTTGGGAATCTGATCTATCCATGTGGCTACTTGGGGGTTACTGTCGACAAATTCTTGAAATCTTAAATCAAAGTGAATCTTCGAACACATGTATCCTGCAAAAAATTAACCCAAATTGAATGAGTTATACATAAACAGCATTACATACAACATGTATACATTCATGAAAATAGCTTACCTAGTTTCATCAGCGTCACAACACTCGTCCGTATCAATCTTGAACACAGAACCAGGATTAATCTGTGTCATGTAGGTCAGCCAACCAGGTAAGATGGCATATGATTTATCCCAGTCGCCAAACAACTTCACAATGGCCTTCATTTTAGCCTTCCAAGCCTTCTTATAAGATATGTTGTATCCATACAAACGCTGTACCCTCTCCTGAATAAGAACTGGTTTCAGAGATGGATCTTCTTTTAACATACCTATACCAAAATCAAAGTCAACACAGTTAATAAATAAAACCGTAAAAATAATGTAAACATAAACCCTAAACCAAACATCGCGTAATACATACTTATAATGGCTGCACAGATTACATCAGAATCCAGCTGTCTATGGTCCCGGGTAAGGCCTTGGTTTAGGCAGGTGTGTTCTTTAGCCCACTTACTAACAACCCAAGTATTTCCATTCTTGGGCAACATAGCCCGCACGTACCAGGGACAACCATCAATATGGTGTCAACACTTTATCACAAATCTATGGTCATCACTTTTTGCCACCACAGCAGTACGATGTGACTTCATACAATATAATTTGATTGCATGTTGCATTTCAGATTTAGTTCGTAACTCCTGGTAGAAATATAATGGATCCCCTAAATGCCAGCCACCGTGGAAGTCATCGTCGCCATACAATATCTCCGTCTCATCATTAGGGTGAGCCCAATTAATGAAGGAATAATGTGGGCTTTCGTTCCAAAATTGCTCAATATCGGAACCTACGTCCAAATTCCAGGAGTTTTCTGTCAGTACGATTGATAACACAAATAGGAAATATTCATTTAAAAACTGTAATTTACTATCTTACCATTGCTAACAGGGTCAACACGGAGTGGTGGCATCACCTGGGAACTCAAGTTTCCTGAACTAGTGTCAGCGTCAAAATTCCCCTCTACGTCCGTATCTGAGCTGTCACCCAGCGGAATAACACTCTCGGGTTCACCATCGTCTTCACTGTCCATATCCTCCTCATGCTCATCCTCATCCTCGTCTATTTCCCTCAGTGTTATCTGACTTAAGACAGGTGCAGGAGCAGATAAACCGACGACTCTGTCTTCTTGACTTTGACTTCTTTCATGCATAGGTGTAGATGAAGATTGACCACAGTCTATTTCAACATATATCTCAATAAAGTTTTGAAATTTTCGGTCCACAATTGCATCTATGACACATTCCACATCTTCATCGTCACATATATCATTATCAATGTAGAATATAGCATCCTTACTAAGTGTAGACTCTACCCTGGCGATCATCCGTTGAACGCACTGGCTGTCTTGTAGCCCCAATTTTTGGTGAATCCTCCCCTTAAGCTCATTGTACGTGGTGCCACGTTTGATTTTCAACATTTTCGTTTTTCCTTCAAATTGAACACCGTTGGGGCCTTCATAATGCTTTCCATCATAGTAAATCATGGTAACATACATGTTTGGACTTGAGCTCATCTTACACACGAAATTTGGGGGTAGGAATCAGATTTTAGGGTTTTGGGTTCGGATTTGGGGGAAACAAATTAGAAAATAAGGGAAATGACAATGATTTCACAATTACTATGCATTGGAGATGGTAGGATGAAATGGAAGGGTGATTGGAGGTCCTGTTGCTGACAAACAAGAGAAAGAGGGGTTTTGATTTCGAAAATATTGCAAACGAGACCGAGAGAGGTCTGGATATAGGGTTTTCCGCGATATTTAGTCGACTAAATAATGGCCTTAGTTGACTAAAAGTGCTCGACATTTAGTCGATCAAGGTGAATATTTAGTCGACTAAAATTCGTGTTTCTTGATTTCTGAATTTTGCCTATTTAGTCGATTAAAAGTGCAACTTGGTCGACTAAATGGGGACAGGATGATGGATAGTTCTGGGGGAGGGGTAAATTGGTTATTAATTAATTAATGAGGGAAAAAAGGGTCAAAAAGCCGCTATTGTTGAGGTTTAGAGGGTTTAGTTTGTTAGGATTTTTATTTAAGTAGCATCGATACTATAACAATGTAACAATCAATTAATATTATTATTAATATTATTATCAACCAATTTAATTGTTAGATCGATTATATTGATCCAATGGTTATGTTTATTTTTATTTTTGTATGATTATGATTCTCCATATTTAATATTATTGTATTGTTATGATTCTACATATTTAATACTTTTTTTTTTTTTTGGAAATACACATATTTAATACTTTATCATAACCATACAATGGTAAGAAATAAATATAAAGTATTGAATGTGGAAAATCATAATCATACAAAGATGAAAATAAATATAACCATTGGATCAACATTATCGATCTAATGATGAAATTGATTGATAGTAACATTGTTAACAACACTAATTAGTTATTATAATATCTTACCCCTAATTATATATATCTCAAATATCCTTAGATTAAAATATAAGAAAGAAATGATAAATATTAATTAAAATTATAATTTAATAATTTTAAAGAATAATAAATAAGATAGACATAAAAAATATATATAGATAAAATAATTTATTTCATTTTTTAATACCCTATCTTTTATTATCTTCAATTTAAATTTTTAGGTGTAATATTGAAAATTTGGGATTATATTGGGAGGTATCACCAAACTCAAAATTTCGAAATCTCATCCAATGTTACCGGTTTTACTAGTTAAAAATGGTTATTTAAATTTAAAGGTAATTTTTTTGAATATTTGCAAAATATCCTTGAAGAGACTTTTGACATTCTCACCACACTTTTCCGAATTGCTAAAACAATATATTTAACTCCAAACCAAACTCAAAAGTCTGATCCAAATTCCAAAAAAAACAAAGAAATAATAACTAAAAAAACTCAAGGGGGCTAAACTAAAGCTAAAAAGAAAAAGGAAAAAAATATTGCTTCTCACTCCCAAGTCCCAACACGTAAAAGATGTGTGGCTAAAATGAAGAGGAAAATAACAGTAATAATTCATGAGTATCGAGAACATGGGGTCTCCTCCACAACCATTATAAATTCCTTGTTTCAAGGACTATGAAAGTTACTCATCAATATTTTTTTGGAAACAATCGTATGTATTTCTTTTATTAGTTTATAAAATAAAATTACTTCTTCATTTAATTATAATGCTATTAATGCTTGTTATGTGTTGTGCGTCATATATGCCTAAGTTGTAGGTATTTGAGTGAGAAACCTCCTAACGAATTCTTTTTTTCTCCTAATGAAATTTAAATACTATAGGACGTTTGCGTTGCCACCAAGTTTCCCACCTCCCTTCCCGAAATTTTCATATTAGGTTTTTTTTTTGTAAGCTCTCATATTAGTATCTTGTCTCGCTTGCATGTGTTTTTGTTAATAAAAAATAGAGTAAATACTCTTTTTTGTTCTCGGCAAATTTCACAATGCCCTTTTTAGTTCTTAGAAAATAAAAAGACTCATTGTGATCCTTAAAAAATTTAAAAGGAACCCATTTAGTTGAAATCGAGGTCCTTCACAAATTCAAAAAAGACCCATATTAGTCCTCAAAATGACTAAAATGGGTCCATTTTGAATTTTTTAGGGACCACGATGGCCTTTTTATTTGCTAGGGACTAAAGCGGGCTTTGTGAAATTTGTTGAGGACCAAAACAAATATTTACTTTAAAAAATAAGCAGGATTTCGTGTTTGGATGCAGAGAGAAGTACTTTTAATTTAAAATTAATTTGAATAATAAAATAAAAAATTATAGAAAAAAAAATGTAACAGTAATTTTTTATATAGCATTTGTGTTAGAAATATTCATTAACTTAGTAATATCATAATTAAATTATTATTGAAAATTATATTTTATGAAATTTCTAATTTCATTATTTTATGCAAGACAATAACGAAAAAATTAGAAGATAAATAATATTTTATCTTCTATAACAATTTTATTCAAAAAGAAAAAGAAAAAAACAAGTAGACATCCTAATAAATAAGTTAGTAATTATAATATCATTAAAGACGTAGCGAGCAGAATATCATTAAAGACGTTAAAATGATAATACGTATGGAAAAAATTAGTACAAATTAAAAAAAAATTATATATTAAAAATTTCAACATTAATTATTTTTATATATTAAATTAAAATTAAAATTTTAATCATATTATAATAATGTATTAGATAATATAATAATTTTAAGAATAGTGAGTCAAATTAAACACAAGAAAAATTAATTATAGTATCAATTACTCGAGGGCAAAAGTGCTTAAATTATGATTATAAACAAAGAGTATATACACATATTCATGCAGTGTTGAATCATGCCATGCATGATTTTATTTTTATCTGAATTCCAATTATGTGATGATATAAATTAGATATAATTCTAATCACATAAAATGTATATACATGCAAATTGGATGAAGGCATAAGTTTGTTAGTGTCATATAAATTTAATTGCAATTGTTTGCGTTAGTGTGTAAATTATTCCTCCTTTTTATTCAATCTCAAATTTGTTTTCTTTATCCTCTTGTCGGTAACCATCCCCAAACTAACGAGAAGACAGACATAACAATTAATTAGTTGCTAATTACAATTTATTATTGTTCATATATAATGATTTATTTGTCTTTTCATCTCGTTCAAACAGAAATAACTCATTATCACTATATGTGCATGAAATATTAGACATCTATTCAAGTAAATATAAATTGCGTTATGAAACAATAATTGTCATTAATTATAAACAAAATAACCTATCAGTTATGATATTAGCAAATGACTCAATTGAATTTGCTCTCGCATGCCATTTCACACATAAGGAAAAATGCGTAAGTTGCTCATTATTTGTATGTTTTCAAAATCGATCAAGTAAGTCATAAGAAGAAAAATTTTGACTTTGGCTTGGAGTACCTACCAACTGCTAACATAAATTAGGCATGAAATTGCAAATGTATTAAAGTAATTATTACTTTATGTAAGACAATGTCAGCCCATCGACAAATCAAGTAAAAGAATAAATAGAGAAAAGTTACTTAAAAAAAAAAAACTTACCGCCTAAATTGATGGATAAGTATAATGTATAATCACCCATTTACTTTTATTTACTGGATTTAGAGATTATTAAAAAATAATTGAGATCAAAACAAGCAAAAATAATGAGGTAAAAGGGGAGAGAAACTAAAAAATGAAGAGAGAGAACAAATGAAGAAGTGTGTGTGGGGAACCAAGGTTGAACCCACAAGCAACTTGGAGCAAAATGAAAGACAAATATAATTGCACAATTTTTAAAGTGCATATCAAACTTCAAGCTAAAGAAAAATCAAGTGTATATTAGTGATAATAGAACTTATTATGTTAGGATGATAAACATTTACATGTTACATTTCGTGAAAGACAATGGTTAGTGCATGTCTAATTCTTTGGGTGGTGGTAGCCGGTGATAATAGTAATGGCTAATAGCTTATGGTGATGGTTGATGGCGGTGCTCGTGGTAGTGGGTGATAGAGATAGTCGACGGCTGACGACGACTAGTCGGTGACAAGGGTTGACTTATGCGCGCACAAAATTTGTAGGAGAAGAACATAAAGCTATATGTGGGATGAGAGTGATATGATATTTGTTATTCTATCTTATCCATTCCTAACATTAGTCTCTTAGGATAGTTTATCATGTTGCATAAAGCATAAAATGAACAAACATGATAAGTTTACCATACTTGTTGGTTCGTCAAAGAATGAATAAGAGTAAGATATAATAATATATCCTATCCTGATAGACCCTATATATCTAAAACTAATTCTAATGAAAATTATTTAAATAATATTCAATTCATCAAGAATATTTTCAAATAAAATTTTAAAACATAAATGACCTAAGTCCAATTCATCATCCATCATCCAAGAGAGTCAAAATTTCATCACTTTTCAAGCATAATTTTCGGTTCAACCACCATATGACCACAACCATGTTTTCATCTCATTTTCATCAATAATTTTACATTGTAAACACTTTTTCCAACATACACAAAGTCTCAATCACCATTAAAACAGCCCCACCATTCACCATTTTTTTCAAGACAACATCAAAATTTGATCTCCAAGAAACTGAATTAAAATTAAGGAAACTTACCACCAATCAACTCACAAGGGTCCAAGGAAAAAGAATCAAGCCTTAGATGATCCAATGCAAGCCTCCAAGCCTCTCCAACCAAGTTAGGTAGCCACTTTCATGCTCAAAAATCTCTCCACACAAGGCTTTTTGATGAAAACTAAATTATAGGTTTTACTCCCCTTAGGATTCTAAGCAATTTTCATTCAAACTTCAAGTGATTTGATGGAGTATATCAAAAGTTACAGTTTCAAGCTTCCTAACAATGGGTTCACGATTTCCTCTTAGTGTTTCACGAAGGAGAAGAAGAATTTTGGCTAAATGACTTGTCTTGATTTCACTTAAGTGAAGCTTTAACTTAGGTCAAAGTTTTACTGATAGCCTTTGCCATTCTACCCATCACTTAAACCTCCCACTAAATCATGTTGTGATCATCTAATCACCAATTTAACATTCACCAATGTCTTTAAATAAACTCTTACTAGTTTATTTTAAAGCTTTTGGATAATATTGAACAGTTGCATTTTTACCGCGATGTTTTCACTATTTGCATGTTTCTCCAAAAATTTCCAAATTTTATTCTTAATCCAATTTCATCATTTTAATCATAGAATGATATGTAATTATTCATTTCACAGCTTTAACTTATCATATAATCCAATTATATACTTGTTAGTGTATATTTTCTCTAGAACCACTATAGCAGGTTATAAAAGTGTTGGAGTAGATTTTATTGTGTATCAACATTTACTTATGTGGATTATTATATTGTCAGGTACCACTTTGAGAATAATGGATAACATCATTTTCATCATTTTCACATCATATAACATTGAAGGCATAAAGCACAAATATTGTGTTTATCACTTTCGTGAGGTATCATCTTAAAAACTATCTTCTCACTATTATCTTATCACAATCACAAACAATTAAGAAAATTTAATCTTGTCACTAATCACATATTTGAAAAGTTTTCTCAAAGAGTATCATCATTTTCATATCAAATACCCAACATTTATCAAAAGTAAGATCCATATCACACATAATCAATTATCCAATCATCTTATCAAAAACAAAATTCGTATCAATCATTACCAATTATTCATCATCTCCACTTTTTATCATTAAAGAATTAGGATAATACCCAAAAATAATTATATAATTAATCCTGTCATTTTCTAGATGTTAAAATTAAACCCAACAAAATTTCCAACAACATTCATATATAATTGACCTATAATATCCTAAGGATCAATATTACATATAACAATTTAATATAAAACTACCCTATGATACCTTGAGCATTAGGATTACCTATAACAAATTTCAAATAAAACTATCATAGAATTTCCTAAGGATTAGGATTACATATAACACATTTCATATGAAACTAATCTATTACTCCCTAAAGATCATAATCACACTATCAAAATACATATAAAATTAATCTATCTCTAGGAACTAGGATTACCTGGACTCCATGTTTTAAGGCTTCTTTGGGAGAAGAGCGATTTGTAAGGGGAAGCACAGTTGGTAGCTAAGGGAAAATAATAACAATAGAATTTAAAAATGGTTGAAATAAGAAAAAAGAAGAAGGAATATGTATAAAAAAAAGAAGAAAAAGGAAAAGAGGAGAAGGGAAATAAGAGGTGCAAGGAATTGGAGTGATTTAGTTTAGTTAGGTTAAACTCTTATATATAGCTCAAGTTTTGTAGCTGATGCATTAATTACAAGTAATATCAATAATCATTATAATTATTTTGATGACTCATTCTTATCTTTTGTATTTTGTATTTATTAGATAGGATAGGAGTGATGACTCATTCTTATCCTTTGTATTGTTGTGGACTCATCTTATCCATTGTATTTAATATTATGATACACATAAGGATATATATTTTTATTATGGTTATTATTACTATTTTTTTGGGGTTGTAAATTGTAATACCCCAGGATAAATAGTAATTTATAAAAATAATAAAAAATTAATAATAATAATTTGATAAATTGTGATAATAATTATTTGAATTATTAATTGATTGGTTGTTATAGTAATTTATGCATTTAATATTATTATAGTAATATATTGTTGTGTATATAGTAATTTATGCATTTAATGTTATTATCATTTGATTGGTAATGCGAATAATTGTACTGGTAATAATTAAGTTATATTAACGATAAATTGTGACAACCAAAAGTAATAGAACATAATAATAAGATTTATCCCTATGCATATCATAACATTAAATGCATTGGAATAGTATGAGTCAGTATACTTTATTTGATGGATGAGAATGAGTCAATATACTTTATTTGATTAGATAAAGTGAGTCATTTATGAGTCCGAAATAGCCTACCCAATAAAAGGAAATGAATTCTACGAAGCCCATATCTTGAGCCCAAAACTTCAGATATAAATAGGGGCTTAGCCTAACCAAACCAAATCACTTCTAATCCTCAGCATTTCTCTTCTCCCCTTCTCCTCTTCTCATCTTTTTTTTTTTTTTTATTTCAAAAATTTATTTTATTATTATTATTCTTTGACTACCAACCGCGCTTCTCTTCTCAAATCGCTTTTCTCTTTAGAAGTCATCAAACACGGAGACCAGATAATCCTAATCCTTAAAAATTTTTAAGAAGGTTTCATTTGAAATATGTAACCTTTAGGGTATTTAAATTATTTTTTTAAAACTTTAGAAATTAATAAAATAAATATATATTTATTTTGGCATGAATAATTGAATTAAATATAATTATTTAAATTAATTTTAACTCTTTAATGTAATTATTTAAATTATGATATCTTTGAATAACTATGATGATTGATATGATACAAGGGTATTACATTATCATCGCCTTCGTTGTGGACGACACTGCAGCATGGAACAACGATTGAGGTTAGCCTTGGATGAGGGCGGACTAGTGGTTTCCCTACTACTGGTTTGTGACTTGGTGGTTGGCAAAAATTTCGTACTACGTTTAATTTTGAAATGTATCTCCGTAATGAAACATATTTAGAAAGATTGTCCGGAGTAGAGCATTCAAACACGCAGGTTTGACTGACGAGAAGAGTCCCGCCACTGAGGAAGACGTAAACAGAAGCCACGTCGGATGCTGCATGAATCCCGCCAGCCCAAATGACGTGTTGCACATGTAACCCGCCACTTCCCTTCACTTCTTCATGTCCCGCCACATCAATTGACGCATCTTTTGGCCAATTACATTAATTATATTTTCCTAAAGCATCTTTTTGTAACATTGTAATGTTAATAAATTATTTTGTATAAAAGATTTAATAGCATGTATTTGACTAGTTCAATAAATTGTAATGGCTATTTAATTACTTTTTTAATAGTTATTAATTTAACTTAATATGCTTTTTTGAAGTTTTTATTCATTAACATGAAATTTGCAATTATATATCTATTAATACAATTATTACGATTTTAATAATTAATAATTGTAATTATTATAAATATGTTAATCAAAATTACTATTTCAGATTAATGTTTATATTTTTCAATATTAAAAACTTAGTTTCCTAACATGGTATTTAAAGCATTGTAAATTTAAATATGATTACTATTAATTAAAACACTAATTAAAATTACTACATAATTACTACATTAGTTACTGTTTAACAAAAGCCAAATTACATTGATTACTTAATATTTACCGGAATAATTTTTTGATGCCTAAGGTTTCCAAAAATATTTTTCTTAATTAATGCAGAATATTATGTTATTAAATCCCTTTTCAAATATTCTGCATTAATTAAGAAAAATATTTTTGGAAACCTTAGGCATCAAAAAATTATTCCGGTAAATATTAAGTAATCAATGTAATTTGGCTTTTGTTAAACAGTAACTAATGTAGTAATTATGTAGTAATTTTAATTAGTGTTTTAATTAATAGTAATCATATTTAAATTTACAATGCTTTAAATACCATGTTAGGAAACTAAGTTTTTAATATTGAAAAATATAAACATTAATCTGAAATAGTAATTTTGATTAACATATTTATAATAATTACAATTATTAATTATTGAAATCGTAATAATTGTATTAATAGATATATAATTGCAAATTTCATGTTAATGAATAAAAACTTCAAAAAAGCATATTAAGTTAAATTAATAACTATTAAAAAAGTAATTAAATAGCCATTACAATTTATTGAACTAGTCAAATACATGCTATTAAATCTTTTATACAAAATAATTTATTAACATTACAATGTTACAAAAAGATGCTTTAGGAAAATATAATTAATGTAATTGGCCAAAAGATGCGTCAATTGATGTGGCGGGACTTGAAGAAGTGAAGGGAAGTAGCGGGTTACATGTGCAACACGTCATTTGGGCTGGCGGGATTCATGCAGCATCCGCTTCTGGTCACGTCTTCCTCAGTGGTGGGACTCTTCTCGTCAGTCAAACCTACGTGTTTGACTGCTCTACTCCGGACAATTTTTCCAAATGTGTTTCATTACTGAAATACATTTTAAAATTAAACGTAGTACGGAATTTTTGCCCTTGGTGGTTACCATGTTGATGGCCGATTTGATGTCCGCCCTAGTGGTTGGGTGGGGAGGTGACATGCTCTCTTCCCCCGATTCTTTTCTCCATGTCATCAAGGCACTGTAAAATCAGAGTCATCATGACCCTCATAGGGTCTTCTCCTTGGTTTGCTATGCGGGGCTTGGGCAGATGGACGGAATAGAGGCAGAGACGACATCGTTCCCTGATGGTTGTCTCCTCGCAAATCTGGGTTTGGCACGGGCTATTATTGTGTCCCTTGCTACAACTGTTGCTAGTGGTTGTGCAAAGCACTGCGCATGTTCCCCATAATTGTATTGGAATCGAAGTTTATCGTTCCCATAAACGACGCCAAGGTTTGATCGTAGAGAATCAAATGTTGATGTTGAATCTTAGGGTTGATGGTGTCCATGAAAAAGACGATCATAAGAAGCGACAAATCACTATGCAAGATAGGAGGCAGAGAGCCAAAATGGGTGATATGCGTGCATAATGACAACAAATAGGCTAAGGCTTCAAGATGCATACCTATAAGGCGAACCCCCCTCTCCTTTTAGAGAGAGTTTCTTACCTGAAAGTGGACCTCGCCGAAATTATGTATCTATCCATGGGACCGACTATGGCGGTATAATTAAAAGTTTTTTTTGTTAAATATTTCACCCTCATTTGCCCCTACACCAATAGTAGACAAAATGAGAAATTTTGAAGGGCATTACTTCTATTACGTAATAGGATAGAAATCCTATCTGCAGTTGACCAAAAAGAAAATGGGACCCACCGATTTAAAAAAAGGATAAGTTATTTTGCTTATCCTTATTTTGCCTACCCCTCACAATACTGTTAGATTTAATTTCATCTAATAGTGGAGATTTGTCGCATAAAATAAATCCTTTTATTTCTTTCTTTCTTCTCATTGCCTCCCACCCTTTCTCTTTCCTCCCTTTTCTCTCTATTGCACCATATCCTATTACCGTGGATTCCACTCCTTGAATAGACAATTTGGTCTAAATTAGAGAAGGCAGTTTGGAGAGCGTTACAAATAATTATTTTTTGGTGTTTCGCCGAGCCCTTTAGACTATCTTAATTGCAAAGCTTTTTTTTTTTTTTTTCTTGATAACAATTGCAAAGCTTTAATTTCATAAACAATAAGAGCTTTGGGTGTCGTACAGTGCAGAACTTAGTGAAAACGAAGTTGAAGCAGAAGGAAAAACATTTTTTATCCACAATTGAAGACAAAAAACATTAAACATAGTGAAAACAAAGTTGGGTATCGTACCCACAACAAGCTCACGGCTTCGCATGTTTGAAAATTGCAGATTTGAAACAAATCCAGTATGGGTAGACAACATTTTTCACTTTTTTTGATCTTATGTTAAAATTTACTGAAAATGAAATAGATTGGAGGCAACATGTTTGACAAAGGTAGGCGGTGGTAGGATATGATGCAATAGAGAAAAATGGTGGAGACAGTAAGTAGAAAGCAAGGGATAAAAGAATTTATTTTATTCCACAAATCTCTATTATTGGATAAAATTAAAATATAACGGTGTTTGAGAGGGATAGACAGAATAACCTATTAATTTTTTTTTTTTAACACTTTTATCCATGTATCTATAACATGAGATTGCTTTCTTCCACGGCAAAAGAAAATAATTTTCCAATTTTGAATGATACAATATTTCTTCCTATTTTTTCCCCTTTTGCTAGCAATTAATTAAGCTGATTTATTCAAATTCATGAAATTTTGGTCTACCAAAATTAACATTGCAGAACGAAATGAATCGGGCTGATTTGGTTAAGCTGACCTCAAATTTTTTTTTTTTTTAAACTCAAGACCAAATGCGCCACAAAAGATGATACGAGATGATGAGATTATAAATATATTTACTATAATATTTAAAAATTGAAAAATAAATAAAAATTTAATTCTAATAATTATAAAAATAAATACTTAATTATTATTATAAAACATTTTAATTACACATATAATGTTTTGGTTTTTAAAAGTATAAATATTTTCCCCAAAATCAAAGGTCCATCCTCACGCCCTTCATCCCTTCGTTAAAAGTGTTTTTTTTTAAATAAAAATTTCAAACATAAATAAATTAAATGCAAACTCAATTTTAACTACAATTGTTGAATTGAGTCTGTTTAAAGTTGTCTAAAAAAAAGTGATTTAAAATTAATTTTATAAACTCCAATTATAACGCGGCTTTTGAAAGAAAAATGTAAGTTCTAAGAAACAAAAGAGAGTAAACCATTCTCCGACTTTTTGACCATTGTGCTCTGATTAATATAAAAATTACTAGTATGCCCTTGTTTCATACACTTATCTATTCCTATTTGACCGTTGATTGGTCAAATAATCGATAACATGAACTAAGTAATTGAGTATTTGTCGAGAATTTGGTGTAATCAATTACATAATTTGGTGTAATCAATTACACCTATTTGCCACAGTTTTTTCATTTGTGTGTTGATCAGTAATTGGTGATAGAGAAAAGAAAAATTGTTTTGGTAATTCCAAATATGGATGGAGAGAGCCATAACTTAAAATCTCACATAATTACTAGTCGGTTAATAGAATCGTTTCCATCACTTCTAACATCACTTCCAAAACATTGTTGATGGCTAGGAGGATGAGGATAATATCATTCATAGAAAAATTGAATTGAGTAAAGGCAAACGTAAGAGACTGAAAACTTAAAGTTTTGGTGTCAAGGTTTGCATTTGGCTTAGTTTGGTTCTTCTCACATGGTGATGTTAATCAATTGTGAGTTCCATCGATTTGAATTGTGTGAGGTTTCAAGTCATGCTCTCTCCACCCATATTTGGAATCACCAAAACAACATCTCTTTTTTTTTGTCATCAATTATTGGTCGACATACAAACATAAAAACTATAGCAGATATTTAAAAAAAAAAAAAACTATAGCAGATGGGTGTAATTGATTACTCCCAATTATGTAAGCAATTACACCAAATTCTCAACACTTAATCGATTATTTACTCATGTAATCGATTAGGGGCATATGAATGCATAGTTTTGAAACGTGGACACATTGGTAATTTTTATTATTAATCGGGATACAATGTTAAAAAAAAACCCGATTCTCTTCTATATTGCTTTTCCCTTCCAAGTGCCAACCCCTTCTTTATCCACCGGAACCGTGCAAGAAAAGAAAAGCAGCGGAAAATATAAATAAATTAAATAAAAAGAAGAGTATTGAGCGTGAGTTGACGTAAGTACATTAAACTCAATTTTTCAAAAAATGCAAGTTAAAATGAAAATGCGTATATGAACAAACAAAGACGTGCAGAAGAAAGGGGAAACTGGGAAAGAAAAGCAAGGGGTACGCCCCTTACTCACGAAAACTGAAATTCCAAATGCTTAATTATTTATAAATTTATTTTTATATATATATATTTTCTCGCACCAACCGCAAAAATAAGAATAAGAATAAGCAGAATTTTTCCATTTTTGAGAGATTCCATCACATCACACTCCACAACAGAAGATTGATTCGTCTCTCACAAGTCACAAGCAAGACGGAAGAAGGAAAAAGGAAGCAGAAGAGGTGGAGTTGATCGAGAAATAATGGATGATGTTGTTCAGCGAGTGTTTCATGAAGGAGGACGCGATTACGTGCAACAGCAGCCTTCAACTTCTTCGTCTTCCTCCTCAATTCTCCAATCTCTCCCTCTCCATGTGGTATATATACCATGCACGAACCTCATATTTGCTTTTCTCATTTCTCGCTCATATGATAGACTTTGCTTCTCGACGCTTTGCTTGCAATTTGGATGAATCGAATCTAGTTATATATATATATATATATATATATATATATATATATATATATATCTGTTGAATTTTATGCATTTTTTGGTTTGTCTTTTTCCATTTTTAGGGTTCGAAACTTAATTTTATAGGTTATATCATTTTTTAAACATTTGATGATTTTACATATCCATAAGCACACCGAGTTGCTGAATAGTAAAATTGATCTCGTTTTTTTTTATAATCAGTTAATATTATCTTGTAATTGTGTAAATTTTGTGTGTGTGTGAGAGTTGTGTGAGAGAGTTGCAGTTTGAATGGTATTGCTTATTCATGTATATTGAACTTTCACCTGCTTAATTCTCATGATCCATGAAATTTGTGGAGAGTATTGCTAAAATGGGGATGAAATGGTGCAGTCTTTTGATCATGGATATTATTTATTGGTAAAATCTATCCAAGAGCTCCGAGAGAAAAAGGATGGCCTAGTTACAGCTGGCATTGGTGGTCCATGTGGTTCTGGTAAAACAAGGTAAGGTATTGATATTTTTATCATGTATTATTTTGAATATGTTTTGCTGAAGTCAGGTGTATTGTTGCCTTGGTTTTTTCTTAGTTGTTTTTTTCAATTTCATGGTTCCTGAAGCTTAGCAGAAAAGGTAGCATCTGTTATTGGTTGTACTGTTATATCAATGGAGAATTATCGTGATGGAGTTGATGAAGGGAATGATCTGGATTCTATAGATTTTGATACCCTGATCAAGAATCTTGAGGTATGCTTTTGCTTCTCTTTTACTTTACCATGTCTAAAATGCTGGTAAGGCCTTTTCTTAGTTACTATGATTTATATGGCCTTGATGGTTTTCAAGGCTGATCTTTACTAACCCCTTAAATTTTACTCTTTATTATTTGGCCGTTTCATGCTTTATATATTATGTTATATCGACAAAATGCAGTCTTTGGAATCTGGTTCTGACCAGCAATAACATTATCAAAAGAGAAAAAGAAAAAAGATAAAGAAGAATAAGAATAGAAAGGCATTAGTAGCTGCTGATTTGTCGTGTTAGACTGTTGGTGAAGTGATTATCTGCTTGTTTTCTTTTTGACTGAATCTGATTAGATTATGTGTCAATTTAAAATATACTGTCTGGGACTAGCTTATGGATTTAGTAAGAAATGCAAATGAGTCTTCATTCTAGTTTTGTGCAAAGTTTTATTTTATTTTTATTTTATGCTTTGTTAAAAGGCTTATCTGTTGCAATTAGGATTTGACAAAAGGCAATGATACATTAATCCCAGAGTTTGACTATCAGCAAAAGAGACGTGTTGGCTATAAAGCAGTAAAGAGTGCTTCATCTGGGGTGGTAAGCTAAACTAATTGTAGTTTGAAGGAGTTCCATATATATATATATATATATTTTTTTTTTTAATCACAATTGGTTTCAGGTAATAGTTGATGGTACATATGCATTACATGCAAAACTGCGGTCTTTACTGGATATTCGAGTTGCTGTGGTATTTTCTTTTTTCTTTTTTAATATTGTAATAATTTTATGGCCTTGGTTATGCTATCAGTTGCTTATAAGTTTCAAAATAATACAGAGCATATATTTTTGATAAATCAGGTTGGTGGTGTTCATTTTAGCTTGCTTTCTAAAGTTCGTTATGACATTGGAGATTCTTGTTCGCTGGATTACCTTATAGATAGCATTTTCCCGTTGTTTAGAAAGCACATTGAGCCAGATCTTCATCATGCACAGGTTGGCCCTTTCTTATTCTCACCTCCAAATTTCACTACTAATACTTTTATTTCCTCTGCCTTTTGTTGGCAGATCAGAATTAATAACAGCTTTGTCTCATCATTTAGAGAGGCAATCTACAAGGTTAAATGCAGAAGTGAGGTGTGTCTATCGTCTATAAATTCGTACCAATGATTGTCTTTCTGTACGTGAATTCATTTTTCTGATTAATTGTCGATGAGTTGACATGTTTAAATTTGTTGGGTTTCCTTTCTATATGGGTCCCGTATGTCTGTTTTTGTTAATTTTTCCTTCCTTATCTACTATAAGCACATTGGCTGCATGGTTTTCACATTTGAAGTTAGCCTTCTTCCTTAATTTGGAACCCCAGATTTACTGCTCAATGTAGGTTTATTATTTTCAGATCTAGACCAGCTGAATCATCTGGTACACTAGGTTTCATCCCTAGGGTTCCTTAGGCTCGAAATCTTGGGTTTGATTGCTTTACTTCGTGCAACCAAACTAAGAAGTAAGCAATTTGCTGAATAAACGCCAAACTGATTGTCTTCTCTAAATCCACCAAAGCAAGAAAACCTACCATATATAAATCACACAGAAAGTATAGTAGTAAATTATATGAACTTAATATTCTTAATCTGTTCCAAGCAAATCATGTGTTTTCAATCTCATACTCCTACAGCATATGTATCTTAAGGTGGTGGGAACCTCGTGAAGCGGGCTTCCCTTTTTCTTTTGTTATTTATCAGCTGGATAACGGGTTAAGCTAGTGTTTGACATTTGAATATTTAATGATTTAATAGGAATGTGTATGGTCATGTTCTGTTAAATCAACACCGTTTATTGTTTGCTTTTCCATTGTCAATATTAAATCATATGATATACTTTTTTTTTCTGGTCCTTTCCCTGGTTATTGTCTTAGGACGATAGTTATTCATTTAAGGGTTATAAGGAATGGAAGATCAATAGAGAAAGGAAGGTTTAACTTCGATTCCCTGATAGTGGTTAATTAAAGCAAGCATGATTATTTATGTATCTGCCTGCTCTTTTACTTTTTACTTCTTTGATATTACCTTTCAGTTTTGTTAGGAACTATGTAATGTTAGTTTTACTGTCTATATTAGCCTTTTATTTCTTCTGTCTCAGTTTAGAGTAAATGTTGAAAATATCTTTAGTCTGATTTTTTTTTTTAATAATTTATAATTATTGTGTTTTAGGGTACAGACTTTAAGCTTTCGACTAAATTTTAAATTTTGTGACAGTCTTCAGATGGACATTCAGGTTCTTCCTTTCAAGGAAATGAAGCCCAGACAGATAAGTTAGTATTTTAACAGTCTCACATCCACTAAATGTGAGATTCCCTTGTAAATTATTTTGTGATCAGGAAAGATTCATAGTTACTGTAGATTAGGTTTTATTCTAGGCAAGTAATTATTAAGGCAGCTCTATGTATTGTAACAAAACTGCGTGCAATGGTAATTCAGAAAAATAATATTAAGCTTTTTTCAAGTTGGTATTAGAGCTTCCAATTTGGGAGACTGTTCTTCTGCAAATCAACCCTAGTCCACCTTCATTGAAACCGTATTAGCAGCTGTTAGAGAATAATAGACTCTCACCCAACACCTTAAGGTTTTGGGTTGAATTGGTTCTTTACATGGTATCAGAGCCTCAGCAACTAAGTGGTGGTCATGAGTTCGATCCTCGTTGCCTCCCGCTTTCTAGTGGAATTAAAATAAACACAAGGTAAAACAAAAAAATTAGGCCTGTGTAATATCCACGTATCAAGCCCAAATGGCTCTTGTGTGAGGGGGTGTGTTAGAGAATAATAGGCCCTCACCCAACACTTTAAGGTTTTGAGTTGAATTGGTTCTTTATAGCAGCCACCTTGATTGCGGCTCGTCTTCTTAATGTTTTGTGCCTTCATTATGTTTGGTTCTTTTTTCTGGTCACCAAGCCTGGCACAGCTGCAGCTGCCGTCACTCAACCTCACAGAACGAACCACTGTCCTCATCCAGCCAACCACCAAAGATCCACCTCTAGCAACCCAGTCATGCCCTGGTGGAACAGGACAAGCCACCTTCTATGAGTTGAAAACAAAGATTTTCTCTGCCAAATAGGGAGCTCTCTTGGTTACCAACTATTATGGGATCCTTAATGGGTGATGGATTGAGCTTGACCATTATTAGAATCTGAAGATGGAGTGCAGTAAGGATGCCTCCACTTTGGCTAGCTTTGTTGAAAGAGACCGAATTTGATTTCCTCTTTTGTTGGAATTATGAGTATGAAACTATTAGAGTACAAATTCTAGGAAAGGAGAAACTTCCATCTCTGTCTCTCTCTCTGGGGTTTTCTACACTCTTTTGTGGAGAAGAGAGTCATTGAGGTGTAATGCTTGATGACAATCCACTCATGGGTCAACCTTTCTGCTTTGCATATGAAACTGTTTTGTAGCAACAAATCAGCCATTAGCAATGCATATGAGCAGTTCAGCTTGTCAGGACAAAACACATTAAGATAGACTTGCACTCCATCAAGGAGAAATTGGATAGAAAATTTATAACGACAGCATATATTCCGTAGGGAAATCAGGCAAGTGTATCAAGTAAGGGACTCAGAGGTTTCATGATCTTACGAGTAAGCTGAGAATGATAGATATTCATTCTCCAACTTGAGGGGGAGTGTTGTAACAGTTCCACATTCACTAAAACTTGATATTCCTTGTAATTATTGTAAATTATTTTGTTATTAGGAAGTATTATTAGTTACCATAGACTAGGTTTTATTTAGGCTAGTAATTATTTAGCCAGGTCTATATATTGCAATAAAACTTACACAGTGGTAATTCAGAAAAATAATGTTCCACTCTTTTCTATTCAAGTGTCAGTGTTTTGGATGCAGGAAGAAAACAAGTGTGATAGTCAATTAGTCACTAGTTTATTTTATCTTTAGCTGTTTATTACTATACTACGGTTCTATTAGGTAGAATTTGAAATATCTTCACTAAAAAATATGTCTTGCTTTCAGTTTTATTGAAATGTACCTTAGACCGCCTTCAGCTAGTGAAGAAGCAAGGATAAATGATTGGATCAAAGTGCGGCAGTCTGGAATTAGATATTATTTATCCCTTGGTGACCAGAGGATTGTTGACAAAAATTTCATTATCAGGCCCAAAGCTGAGTTTGAGGTATGAATATTTTCAATTTCTTTTCCATCTTGTGCTTTTCTTGTCTTCTGATAATAAGACTATATTAAACAGCATGAGTGGGATGTATCTCATATGTACAGCATTTAGTTAAAGGATATATCACCAACGCCTGTTTCTTTCTTCAAGTTTGATTGCAACAAAAGTGTGTATTAAACAAGAATACATAAAAAAAAAAATGAAAAAGTAAAATAAAATTGGGGTCTGTGGAAGTTGTAAATGTGCCCCTCAAGCTTAGCAGATCACATAAAAAAAGTTAGCAGCTGACTTGCTAATTCCCCCTACCCGTCCGAACGCTTGGATGTTATCTCTTGCAATAAGTCTTGGCAGTTGGAGTTTTAAAGGCACAAGTTAACATACTCCCTAGATAGCGCTGCTCAGTATGCAAATTTTGGATATCTTCATAATTGGGCAGAAATTAGCGTTGCATTGTGCTTGTTTCCATTGTACATGTAATATCAGACTGTTTGAGAAATGGTTTAGATATTTTGATTTCTAGATAAACCTAGACTGCAGCATAATATTTTATGGGCTTGAAATTTCTCTTGTCAAAAAAAAAACAAAAAACTTAATAGGTCTGCGTGATCTTAATTTTTGGGTTTGGAAGGGAGCCTTCAAGAGGTATGACTAATATTGCAGAATAGGGATTAGAACTGACCTTTGTCAACATATCAATGTTTATATTGTGAGAACAACTGCAATTTGAATGATGGGGCAAGAGAAATATCATTGTGTACTATTGAAGTATGATGGGATATATTTTTTTGTCAGGATGGAGTTATACATGAATTCAAAGGTTGGAGATTCAGAATTAAAGGGTTTTCTTGGAGTCGTTGTTCACATGATGTTCTTTTGTTATTTCAGCTTGATTAAAATTTTTGTTTAGTCTTAGTTCCTCTACCTTGTAACTCTTTGTACACTTTTAATGTACCTTGGTTATGCCTCTTTTAGCATTTTCTTCCATTGAATACATAGACCTTGAGAAAGCATACGATAGGGTTCCAAGGAAAGTTTTATGGTGGGTCCTGGAGAAGAAAAAGGTTCCATTAAAGTATGTAAAGGCAATCAAGGATATGTATGATGGGGCTACTACATGTGTAAAAGCTTGTAACGGATCATCAAGTTATTTTCCTATCACGGTAGGTGTACACCAAGGGTCGGCTCTAAGTCCTTACCTCTTTGCCTTAGTTATGGATGAACTAACAAAAGATATTCAAGAGGAAGTGCCATGGTGTATGCTTTTTGCAGACGATATTGTGCTTACTGATGAGAGCAAGGAGGGTGTTAATAGAAAACTTGAATTGTGGAGAAGCACATTGGAATCCAGAGGATTCACATTAAGTCGAAGCAAGACTGAGTATCTGAAGTGTGAGTTTTCTCTGGTACGAGATGAGGACCAAGAACCTGTGCATCTAAATGGTCAAGAGGTACCCAAAAAAGATGCTTTTAAATACTTGGGCTCCATTTTACAAAACGGTGGAGAGATTGATGAGGATGTAAATCACAGAATCAGAGCAGGGTGGATGAAATGGCGCAGTGCATCTGCATTTTTGTGTGACCGCAAAATCCCCCTGAAGTTAAAAGGAAAATTCTATAAAACGGCAGTAAGACCGGCAATGCTATATGGAGCGGAATGCTGGCCAGCACATAGGCAACATGAGCATAAGATGGGAGTAGCAGAGATGAGGATGTTAAGGTGGATGTGTGGTTACACAAGGATGGATAAGATAAGAAATGAAGATATTCGACGAAAGGTCGGAGTAGTACCGGTAGCCGAGAAGATGAGAGAACATAGATTGAGGTGGTTTGAGCACGTGATGAGAAGACCCATGGATGCTCCTGTAAGAACAGAAGTTTGTTACCAAGAGCTAAACAGAAAAAGAGGCAGAGGTAGGCCGAAGCTTACTTGGGGGAAAGTAGTAAAACAAGATTTAATGGAGTGACATATACTTAGAAAGGAATGGAGAAAAGCTATAAGTATGGTGGAGGGTTAGACCCGCTGTTATTCCTATGTTCCAGATGGTCCCTTTTTAGTCCTTTTCCCCTTCATTTCCCCCACTTCTTCTTGTCCCTTTCTTTTTTACTTTTATTTATTTATATATACATATATTTTTATTTTATTTTATTTTATTTTATTTTATTTTTTTATTTTATTTTTTTATTTTATTTTTTTATTTGTCTATTTTTATTTATTTATTTATTTTTTTTTGCTTTTTTACTTTTTTTCAACCGTTTTGTATCTTTCATGTGGGTTCATCTACCACCGACCCCAATTAATTTGGGATAAAGGTGTTGTTGATGTTGATGTTGTTGATTTTGAATACATAGTTATCAACAGCGGGTAGCACCAACCCAGAAACAGTATAGTAGTGGTATAGCTGCTATAGTGAACTCCGCATAAATGCTATACTAAATTATACCAAAAATCAAAGACATTTATCGTATCAAGGTTATCCGCGGTAGGTTTCACCAAGTCGCAAGATGATACTGAAGCTAAGTTGTTCTGTGGTGGAATAGTCTGATCATTGGATCATGCCGTGACTTAAGTGGGCTTGGCAGCTTGCAGCCTAGCTGGAAATACTGGAGCTGCACATTGAGCAAGAAAATTTGGGAAGATACTTGCTGGAAATATGAAAAATATGTTTATTTGACAGCTCGTGATAAATTAGAGGCGGAGGATGAGTCCAGCATTATCTTCCCGTAAGATATGGTCAGGTGAAAAGAGAGGAACTCACCTTAGAGGCTAGTTGTGTATTGTTACCAACTTAGATGAGTGGGTTGTTGAAAAATAGAGGAGGTAATTCACCAATTTTGATGGGTTGCTGGAAGCAGAGTTGAAGAGAGGAGTGAGTGGGATTGTCAGTAAACTGCTGAAAATGAGTCACAAGAGTGGAGAGAGTCGGGAGGAAGAGTGAGAGAGGAAGGAGGGTCGAGATAGAGAGAGAGAGAGGGGCATACTACATAGATTTGCAACTTAAAAAAGGGGTATACTGGAGTTGATTATTTCTCTTTGTTCACCGTAGCACCACTATGGCCACAATCCGCCAATCGCAATTGCAGCTGCTACGACAACTACTGCAAACCATTGCCACTGGTGCCATTACCCGCACCTGCACTGGTATAGGCATAATAGCACCACTATTAATAACCTAGATTGAATATGTCTTGTTATCCATCAAGAGAAAATGAACCACATTATTTTTTTAGCAGTTTTTTCTTTTATTTTATTTATTTGTTTATTTTTATTATAATGTTGGAACAGGTTGGACGAATGACATTGGGTGGATTGCTGGCTCTTGGATACAACGTTGTGGTTAGTTATAAACGTGCATCCACGACCGTCAATAATGGCAAGGTTTCAGTGTCTTTTGAAACCATTGATGTTGTCAGTGAGACATTCATGGTGATGAGAGGAACTAATAGGAAGGTATGAACTCTTTTCTTATAACTCTAGATTATGTTCCTTTTAAAATCAAATCTTCTTGACTGGTTTTATTCTTCACTTTTGAGTGACTCACCATGTTGATTTTACACAAATATAGTGTTAAGATTTAAGATAGATATTATACTTGTTAGAATATCTAGAAAATAACTCATAATATCTTTACAGTATCTGAGAATATTTTAGAGTATCTTAGATAATCTCTTAGGAGTGGTTTCCTTATTTTCTTATATTTTCTGATTTGTTTCCTTTATTGATTAAGATTAAGAGTCTAGTATTAATATAATAGTAGGATTTAATGCTTTGTATTTTGTGTCACATCATAATACTTCATATCAATTTAATATCTCCTTTATTCCGAGTCTCTATTATCCTTTTTTCTCCTTCCTTTTGTAAACCCTATAATATCAAGATGATATCAGCAGTGCCATCATCCGTGACCTGCTCAGTTGATTGCATAGATTTGTGCTTTCAAGCACTTACATTTCCATAGTCCTAGGCGGTTTCAAACTTATCAAGTTTTGACAAATTGCTCTTGATTTAATATTGACCTTGTCATTATAGTTTTGACAGCATAAACCATATTTTTAATCTGAAAATCGTTAGTTAAGATAAAAACTATATTTTCTTTTTCTTTTTTGAGTTGATGTATTTTCTTCAATTCTTTTTCCTTTTTCTTCTCAGTTTTTGGAGGATTTCTGATCCTCACACACTGTATTTTTTCTTAACAAATTGTTTTATAAAATTCTTTCCTTAGTCCTTACAGGGCATGAATGTTTTATTTTCTTCCATTTTATATTAAATAGCATTTTTGGCTTGTATTTTTCCATTTTTATGCTTGCTGCTCACTTAGATTATGCCTTTTTTGTTTGATAATATGCTAAGCTACTTAACAAAAGAGGCAAACAATTTTTTCTGCAGACTGTTGGAACAGAAGCATTGAGGATGCGTATCAATGGACCTTGGATTACTAAATCATATCTGGAAATGATTCTTGAGAGAAAAGGTAGGGCTTTGGATGCACTCTCTTTTTACAGCCCATGTATATTCAATTAATTCAGTTATTTTTCTTATATTTTGATATTCTATTTTCTTATATGTGGTGATGAGATGACTGCTACAATAGGATAATATGTTTTGAGGACATTTGATCAATTAGCTTCACAATGACTTTGATTGTCTATCAGTAGATTTTCTTAATTATCAAGATAATAACAAGCATAATTTCTTTCTGTTGCTATGGTATGTATTTAACTGTGAACAGTGCAAATGTTGTTTATCCTCCTCATTTTCACATGCAGGTGTACCTCGTCTCAGCACACCACCTCTTGTGTCTAATACAGCTTTGCCTGGTAGTCAAGAAATGGCAATCATTGCACCAAAGCCAATTCGTGTTACTCCTAAACTTGTTACTGGGCTTGAGGATCTATCTCAGCCGTGGACTCGATCCCCAACAAAATCTAAAATAGAACCTGTTGTTGCTACATGGCATTTCATATCTTCAGATTCCTCCCAGCCAGATAACTCAGTCCTAGGTATTTTTCCTTGAATTGGAGGATGCAGCTTAAACTCTTCGATAGTTTTGGTGATAATGTCCTGCATGTCTGTCTACATAAGATTTCCATTATATCGAGACTTCTCTCATGAAGCAACCACAGATCCTTCATCTTTCAGGGACACCATTAGGCTTGCTCCGATGCCTGATTCATATGACTTGGATAGGGGATTGCTTTTGGCAGTTCAAGCAATACAAGTAAGGAAGAGAAGCTTGGAAATTTCTTCGGAGCCTCATGTTTTGAAGATTACAATTCCATAGGAAGTTCATATTTATATGTTTGATTGAATCCTATCTGCTGATTTATCTTTGTTCCAGGCTTTGTTGGAGAATAAAGGTGTCCCAGTCATAGTCGGAATTGGTAATATGGGCATTTCCTGATACCTCCTCCACCTCCTACTTTGTGTGTGTGTGTGTGTCCCCTTTTACCCATGCAGACATGCTGCCTACACATAGCACTCTTTCTCTGCCACATGGAACCGTGTACAGAACTAGCTGTATCTCAGAAAACAAATCTAACTACAAATAGATAACATTTAATTATAAATTTCTGAAAACAGATCTAGATAAGGAGGTGGCATTTCAGAACAAGTAGAATATCATTTAAGGTGGAGGCCCTGCAAATAGTTCATGGCATTCAGTCTCTGAAATCGATAAGTAACTAGATAACAGTCTAAGTTCAATTCAGGTAGTACTGTATTAGAGATACCAAGTTAGTTCTTCAGATGCTTGCTGCTAGGATTGGAAATGAGTGAGCTAACCCAAGCTAGGCCTAGCTCAAGCTCAGTTCTATAAGAAATCGAACCCATTTTCTTGGCTCATCTTAAGCTCACAAGCTATTTGAACTTGATGAGGCAATATTTAGCCCAGTATTAATTAATATTTTAAGCTCAATGAGTTAAGCCTGAATTTGTAATTTCATAAAATCTATGCTTCATATATATAGAGTTAAAAAAATAATTTAGTCAAATAAAAAGTAAAATTAAAAGGTATATATATATATATATATATTAAATTAAAGCATTATTTGTAGTATTACTACTAAAATATTTCTATATATTTATATATTGAGCCAGCTCATAAGCTAATGTGTCGAACTGAGCTGTGAGTAGGCTCATGAGGTTGCTGACATTAGCTTTTTTAACATAATGTAGCTTAAGATGCTTTTTGTTTGATTTAGGTGCCCTAGATACATGCCTGTGAAAGTTCAATCTTAAAAAGGTTTTGAACATAAACAAGAAGACAATCATTTTAGCATTAATCTCATGAATTTGATATATTTTGAGAACTGTCCTTTGTTGTATTTCATTCTCCCTATCTCTATTGCTCATAATTTGAAATATTTTGTCACTTTTTGATCGTATTACACTTCATTCTCCCTGTGTATTGTTTTCTTGGATTTATTTAATTAATTGAATTAATGCAAATAATTGTTAATTTTTTAATTATTTTCATTTACTATCACATTGGCTTAACTGTACCTTTTACGCATCATTAAAAGGGTGCGGAAATTTGGACATTGTGTTTGTGAGTAAAATGTAAACTTCATTGTTGTTTGTGGACTTGCTTAAAGTGATCTCGTTTTTCATTAAGAATAAGTGAATAACTAATAATTACTTCATGGTCACATATGCATGTACAGGCACACTCACGCACTGCAATTTCCTCTTTTTCTTCTGTTTCTTTGGGTCACCGATTTATTGAATATTATGGAATGAATTTATCTTCATCTCAGAGCATACATATAACAGCTGTAGTTCTGAAAAATGATTGATCGCGGGGAAGTTATGCTTTTCAGGAGGTCCAAGTGGGTCTGGAAAGACTAGTTTGGCTCATAAAATGGCAAACATCATTGGTTGTGAAGTTATTTCCCTGGAAAGCTATTATAAACAAGTAAAGGATTTTAAATATGATGACTTCAGCTCTCTTGATTTATCTTTGCTATCAAAGGTAAGGTAATTGAATAGTTTGTATACAGATTATTGGGTTACTCTACATATGTTTGAAACTATTCATGTTGCACCTTCATATGTGTAGCTACCTAACTTCATGCGTACTTGAATGTGTATAAATGGCTTTATTTCTTCTGAGAAATGAATCTTTCTCATTATTTCTTGTCCTGAAATGATTTTTTGTTGTTGAAGTTTTCTATGTTTTTTTTTCAAACATTATTATGCCAAATTAGTGCCTCTACCCCCGCTGGTTCCCATAAATATCCCCCCTTGATGGTTTGAAGTAATGATCAAGTTAATATGAAACATTTGCTTTAGAAAGATGTAAATCTTTGCAAGGTTGGGGGTTGTCTTGGTCAGACTCGAACTAATTAACAGCATAGAGTGCAAACTTGACGGAAAGAGTCTACATGTTCCATCAGCTGTTCCAAAATTCTTATCCCGAATGATGTGGTAATCCAAGTCAGTACCGCTATGTCATCAATTAAATTTAAAATGTAGTTAAGGCTGAGAAAGGGAACATTTTTTACAGAATAGTTTTTGGTTTTAAATTATTTTCTCATTTGTTTTTTGATTTTAAATTTTTAAAATTTGATCGATGATTTGGATATGCTGACTTGTAATACCATATCATTTGGGATAAGATTTTTAGTAACGACTTTCGGGACTGTTTGCATTACAGTGATAAAAATCTGTATGCACAAACTATTTGCTATCGTTATTCTTCAACAATAACTGCGAGAATGAATCCTTATCCTGCTAGGTGGGGCCAGCAGCATGGATCAAAAAGTGTATTGGGCTCTATCAGAAACCAAATTTTCAATAAATCCATTCGAATATGAAGTTGTTATTGTGGTCCAAAGGCCCTATTTGCCAATTGCCATACACTGCTAAAAATATGTATATACAGACTATTTGCTATCCTCATTTCTTCAATAGTAACTATAACAATGAAGCTTTATCCCACTCGGTGAGGCCAGCTATATGGATCAAAAATTGCATTGCTCTATCAAAAACAAATTTCGGTGAATCCATTTATAGTATGAATGTTATTCTGGTCCAAAAACTTTATGGACCCTTTAATTAGTTCCGTCTGCAGAGTTTATTGTTAGTGACTTGTTTTCCAAAAGTATCTTGAAACAGGTAAAATAGCAATTATTTTTCATTATTGCGAGTTCTTTATTTTTTTGTTTTTTGATTTTTTTGCTCAAATAAGATTATGCCATTATGGTAATATCTCTATGCTAAAAAAAAAAAGATAAAAAGATGAAGGTAATATCTCTTTGCTTTAAAATACTTGGTTAGTCAAAGCTTCTCGATACTTTTCAGTCATTTAACTCGTGGATCTCTTAACATTTTTATTCTTGAGTCTTTTCCAGAATATTGATGACATAAGAAATGTTCGAAGAACAAAAGTACCTATATTTGACGTGGAAAGTGGTGCTCGGAGTGGCTTCAAGGAACTTGAAGTTTCTGAAGATTGTGGAGTGGTCAGTCATTAAACTAGGACACCCAAAACTTGAATTTTGTTGTCTGCATTAAAACCTTGCTTATTATATTTAATAGAATAACCTGAAATAAGATAATTTCTTGATTGCATTTTATTTTTACGAACCACATGTGAAAAATATCATAGTGGATTTTGAATTCATTGCTGATCTAAATATTGACATGGTAATGGATTAATGCTGAACATGGGACAGCCATTTTAGCTGTCAATGGCCAACCTTTCCAGAAGTAACAACAATTAAGTGCTAGCCTAGGAATTTTTTTTTTTATTTATTTAAATTTCTAACACAGTCCTTGTGTGAAAACCCTCTGGGCTTAAATTTTGGACAAAATGCAAGCCCACTTAAACCTTTTGCTGAAGTTATATTTTTACTTAAAGAATGGGGAAGCATGGATTGAACTTCTAATCACTTGGTCAAAGAAGCTTGATACCATGTTAGGGGCCTTGGAATGACTTTGGCTCTAGTCTAACATTGGTTTGATAGTATACCATATTTAAACTATCTATTGTTTGAAGTTACCATGCCAATAGTTGCTCAGGAGTTTACAAATGGGTATAGAGCTTATCCCTTCATAGCATTCAGGCTATGGCACTATGCTAAAACTGTGGCTCCTCAGAATCACGATCACTATTGATCTGGTAAAGGGAATCAATGATACACTGTGGATACTAACTTCCGTATGGTTGGCTTGCAGCATCCTTGAAATCCCACATCGCGCTGGGGAAGGGGATATAGTGATCAATTTGTCTCAGAAAGGGACACTATACACCATTTACACTTCACATCTAAAAAGTTGCCCGTACCCACCTTTTACATGTTTTCTTATTTTCTCTCAGCTCAAGGACAGCAGAAAAATGAAGTATAGATATGCATAAGAAGTTGACATTTTTATCTGATGCATCTTACTTTGTCTGTGTGCAGAATGCCTGATATAGTCTAGTCATGTTGTGCTAGTTAGTTCTTTATCCTATTTGTTCTTTCTGGTTCTTGAGAGTTTATGTGTTAATTTTGACCAGATTATATTTGAAGGCGTCTATGCTTTGCATCCTGATATCCGAATATCACTTGACTTGTGGATTGCTGTTGTAAGAACGAGATTCCACCCATCTTTGAAGTTTGAAGGCCCTTTCTGTTTCATTTCTTTTTCTTTTTCTTTTTGTTGGGGCTAAGAAAGCCTGTGAAACAATTCTTTCCTTTTTGGTTTTCTTATTTGAAACAGGTAGGAGGTGTTCATTCACATTTGATTTCAAGAGTTCAAAGGGATAAGAGTAGAGTGGGATGTTTTATTGCCCAAAATGAGATCATGATGACAGTGTTTCCTATGTTCCAGCAGCTTATTGAACCTCATCTTGTTCATGCACACGTTAGTGGATATCATGTTTTTTCCCCCCCTCCATATTTTAAAATTGTTCAGCAAGTAATGCTTTTAATAATTGTGATGTTTTTAGATTTCAGTCTGAACCATTTATTATTTTCATGTAAACAAGAAGTACTGCACATCCTTGCCTTCTATAATGCTACAATAATATGTAATTCTGTAAATCTTGAGAAATACTTTGGTTGCGAATGCTTTCATGGATGATTACAGACACTGGAATAAAATATAAAACTTGGTGATTTTAATTGATGTTGATAGTCTACTCTTTTATTCGCTGTTCTCCCCTGTCTCCCTTTTGTTTGAGTATTGTCTTTCTGCATCTTATTTTAGATATTGGACTGTTGCTTTTGGAGAATTGATGGATATATGACACATTACCATTTAACATTTGAGTTGCAGCTTAAAATTCGAAATGACTTTGACCCTGTGCTTTCTCCGGAGAGTTCATTGTTTGTATTGAAGAGTAACAAAAAAGTAAGAGGTTTATCTGTATTTATAAATTATTTTACGTGACAAAGTTTTGTTCAACATGTTTACTGATTACAGCAATAAATAACAGGTCGCTTATGAAGATATTCTTGCAATTCTTGATCCAGCAAAATTTTGCAGTTCAGTGCAGAAATTTATTGATATTTATATAAGGCTTCCTGGGATACCTTCTAATGGGCAGTTGACAGATAGTGATTGCATTCGAGTCAGAATATGTGAAGGCAGATTTGCATTGCTGATACGTGAGGTTGGAAATATTTTCTCTTCTCCCATCATCTGCTTGCTTATACGTTTTTGCAATTATACATCAACTTATGGTTACTGTCTCAGTTTTGATGCTTTAATTTATTTGAAAATTTTCATATAATCTTGTACTTGTCAGCCTATCAGAGAAGGAAACTTCATCATTCAGCCTAAAGTGGATTTTGATATTAGCATCAGTACGGTTGCTGGTCTTCTAAATCTTGGGTAAGCCACATTTCAAATTTTCAATGCAAAAAAAATAATCTTCTTCATTTGTATATATCTTAAGTATATGTAAGACTACTATGTCTTATGGATTAAGTTGTGGTATTTTAGCTACAAATGCTTCAAGAACAAACGAATAGTGTGAAAATTGTATAGGAGTAGAGAAACATCTTGCTTCTTGTTTATGTTGTCCAGATTCTACATTAAAGGAAAGGGTAGGAAATTATCTTCAACATTTGTTGTCTACATGTCAAACATTTGATGTAAAACCTGTGTACCAGAATCTAGTGTTTCAGTTTGCATTTCACATACCCTACACCGCTATCGAACTTAAGTGGGAAGAAGGAAAAAATAATTCGATGAATAGTAAGGGAGGAGAAAACAGAAACACGTAGCTATAGCCCTCTACTGCTGGAGGATGGTTTCATTTTACATTCTCAATCTCAATCCAATATGCTTTTCTTATTCTGCCCTTGGGGGATGGTATTTGTTGTTACGCTCTATGCTTTTATTCTATTAGTCTGGAAGAATGCAATAAAGTTAAGGTGAAAAATAAAGATGAAATATAGAAGTGATGGTAACCTCTATCTACAATAAGATATGGAATTCATGTAACTCTCTGAATAATCAGAATAGACTGACTTTTTCTATTGCTATTAAGTCTATTCATTTCCGTATTTGGTATGAGTGAAAATTGGATGCATGTTGTGTATATTTGACGAAAACAAAAGGTACCTCTTGCAGTTTATATATTTATATATTTGTCCGACAGTTGGTGTATTTGCGTATTGTAATTGATTTATTCATTGGTAACACTTTTCTGTCAGGTATCAAGCAGTTGCTTATATTGAAGCGTCTGCATTCATCTATCAGGATGGAAAGGTAACGTGATTTATCTGATGACTTGCATTTGATTGAAAATACATGTTTGCAGTAATTAGTTGATAGAAGTTACAAGGCTGAAATGAACTTGTTCCCGATTTCCTTTTCTTCGAGTTCCCCAATTTAACCTAAACTTGGCTGATCTGAGCAGTACGAGGATTCAAGTCGTTTTTTACAGCTGAATCATGTTCACTAAAACTCATGTTCATATTTATGATTATGAATTCTTGAACTATGGAAAGTGATAGCTCTTTTAATTTAACTATGGAAAGTGGAGTCTAATACAAGTTGTCAAGGAAGGAGGAAATGATAGATATTTGGTGAAATTCGCGAATTTCAACTACACAACGAAGACTAGATTATATACCCACAAAACATTAAATATAGATATCATGGTTGTAAGAGGGCGAGCTTGGCGCATTGGTAAAATTATTTCTTGGTGACTGAAAGGTCAGGGGTTCGGATCCAGGAAACAGTCTTTTTGCAAATATGTAAGGGTAAGATTGCGTACAAAGATTGCCCTCACCTCTACCATCGCTAGTTAGGATTTAATGGAGAGTGGTTTGGAATGGTTAAATATCATGATTGTCCTAACCACTGTAATTTCATGTTCTAGTTAGTCTATACAATGAACCTAGAAGATATTTGCATGGTTTCTGAAAATTAAATATCACGATCTCCTTATCAACACTATATCACCCATATCACCAACTACGGATTTCATGCTCTGGATCACCCTATACTCTTTCAATTGCACAAAGCCTTTATAAAAGGTTGATATTGTGTTAGGGGAACACACATGCTTACGCTTGAGCATTCTACTATCAAGTGCATCCTCACTTTCCCAGGTGCACACACATTCACCCCTGATTATTCCCTTTGGATTGTTGGCTGGAGGTATTGATATTTCATTGTTAAAAATCTCTACCACTTATTCGTAGATAAAAGAACCAGCTCCCATCAGCTGGACATCACCGATTCTACCCAAGTGAACAGTTTGTAACACTCCTCCTCAATATAAAGCATATAAATTAGTGTTACTTATATATAACTTCATTGTCAAACATCTCTACCACTTATTCGTAGATAAAAGAACCAGCTCCCATCAGCTGGACATCACCGGTTCTACCCAAGTGAACAGTTTGTAACACTCCCCCTCAATTGAGAGCATATAAACTAGTGTTACTTATATATAACTTATCTGAGGATCCTTCAAAGACTTATTGGAGACATCCACTATCTAATTATGTAAATTGGTGAAGTGAGTGACGATATCTCCTGATAAGATCCTTTCTGTAATAACAATCTATCTAAATGGATTTGGCTCTCATGAAAACTACATTAGAGGCAATATGCATGACAACTTAATTATCACAAATAAGTGTTGCTTGCTTAGTTTCTCCAAATCTGAATTCTTTAAGCTACTGTTTGAGCCAAATGAGTTCCCAAGTAGCTTATGTCATGGCCTAATATTTTACATCAGCACTTGATCTTGCAACCAAACATTTGTTTTACTTTCCTAGGAAATCAAATTATCCCTTACAAATACACAATTCCTAAAAGTTGATTTCCTATTAGTAGGATAACTTGCTCACAACATCCGAGTATCGAATAACCCGAGTATGACTTTTATCTTCATAGATAACACCTTTCCCTAGAGCTCTTTTAATGCATATTAGGATATGAGTTATCACATCTCAAATGTTTTGCACAAGGAGAATTTTAGAACTGACTTATCATACTAACCTCAAACAAGATGCTTGGACGAGTGACTATAAGGTATTTTAGTTTCCCAGCTAATCTTATGTCTCTGTGGATTTGAAAGGGGCTCCCCTTGATTTGGCCGTAGGAATGTCGATTGTCTTTGTATTCAACAGGGTTGTTTCCTTAAGAATGTCCATCACATACTTTCTCTGGGAAATTATGATACCATCTTTAGATTGCGCCACCTCTATCCCTAAGAAATATCAAAGTTTTCCGTGATCCTTTGTTTGAAAGTGATAGCAAAGATGTTTTACTTGAGAGATGTTATGGATCATTACCTCTAGTGACTATGTTATCACCACAACCAAATAAATGCACCTTTAGTTGAATTGCGATAGAATACTGAGTGGTCATACAGAAATGCTAAGGCCATACCATAGTTTTAAATTTGCCAAACCAAGCTCTTGGAGATTGTCTAAGGCCATATAGAAATTTGCGGAGATCAACATATCCAAAAGGTTGCTTCATATAAACTTCTTCAGAGAGATCACCATAGAAAGGCTAATGGTGAATGACGGCTATAGATAGAAACGAGCGAACAATAGCAATTTTCTCCATTGGGGATAAGTTATCTTCTTAATCTAATCCAAAAACTTGTGCGTTGTTAGTCACATGTGATTCTCCATTTGATCTATTCAGATATGATTTTTTTTACTCCTACTCTCTGCTCTTAGTTTAGGTTGATTAGGGCCATAAGTATGTCAACCTTAAAATTTTTGATTTCCTTGTTTAGATAATTTTAATTTTAATTTCCTTAGATTATGGAATTTGATTGGCCGAATGTATGACCAACACTATTAAATTGTAGCCACCTTCTTCATGGAAATCTAAAAAAAAATCACTCCCCATTAAACCTGATGACAATCCTTGGGACGCAGCCTAAGCCAAGCATATTAATAAAGAGATTGTTTCCCGAAATTGGAATCTTCTTTCAGTCACAAAGAAGTAACTATACCACTACTTGAGGTTCGCCCTCTTCCCATAGAAATAAGATAAAACCTAAACTCTGCTTTTCTACATGTTATCTCAAGAGAGAGAGGGCCTGAGTGCCATGAGTACCCATCAAACTCTCAAGAGACGTCCACCTCTGACTGTCAGCCAAACAGCATCCTATCCTCTGTTAAGGCTTCTGACAACCCTCTTTTTCATGTCATGATTACAGGACACTGGTTCAACGGGACTAATTATCTAATGTGGTCCCAAAGCGTTATGATGTTTGTCTGTGGTTGTGGAAAGGAAGACTACCTAATTGGAGATGTTGTTCAACTGAACAAGTCTTATCCGACATACATGACATGGAAAGCAGAGAACAATCTAGTGATGTGTTGGCTTGTGGATTCCATGACAATGGAGATTGGGGAAACTTATATGCTATACATGACAGCCAAAGAAATCTGAAATGCTGTACAAGAATCCTATTCCAAGGTAGACAATACTGCTTCCTTGTTCCAGATAAAAGGTATCTTGAGGGAGGATTTATAGCTTCCTCTTGGGCCTTGGCTCAGTGTATATGCAGCCAAAGGTAAGATCATGGCCATACACCCATTACCCTCAATTAGAGAAGTGTTTGCTGAAAGACACTGGGAAGAGAGAAGGCAACAACTGACTCATGAGCCACAAAACTCTGAACCAGCATCAGAGTACTCTGCCGTTGCTATTAGGACCAACTTAACTTCTAAAAATAAGCCTCAAAAGGAATGGTAAACCATGGTGTGGCCATTGCAATTAAACAGGTCCCACCAAAGAGGTTTGTTGGAAGCTATGTAGCACGGACACTTTAAAAAACCTGAAACGTCGGTGTCCGACACACTGACAAGCTCCGACATGATGTCCGACACGTGGTCAACATTCCCAACATGTTGATCAATCTAACACGCGAATTTGACTGTGTCCGACATGGTGAAATGGAATTTTCATAATAAAATTATATTTATAAAAAAATTAAAAAACATTTTAAAAAAAGTTAAAATCACTGTTTCCTTCCCCTCATAAACAAAACTCACTAGTGACCAACCGGCAGCAACCCATTTCTCTCCTCTTAAATAACAAAACCTTAAGTCCCTAAAGCACACGGTGGTGCGGCAGCTGGCAGTACTTGCAACTGTGACGGAGGGTGGCTGTGGCTGAAGAACGGGACGCGACGGTGAGCGGCTGAGCGTGTGGCAGAGAAAGCGTGGCAGATCTGAGTTGTGACAGCAACTCAGCGACTGGCCAGCGTGTGGCACGGCGAAGAGGTTAGGGGAACTGGGTTTTTCCTCAGTTCAAGGATTACTCTCTCTTCCCCCTATTTTCACTATTTTCCTTTTTTTTCCCCTTTTCTTTTCAATTAATCGAAACTGGGGAAAGAGCCTCTGTTCTTTGAAATTATATATGTTATGCTTGAATATTTGATTGTTTGGCATGTTATGTATGTTTCTTCGATCTGCGGTTAACATGATACAGAGATACTTGCCTTGCCCCAACTTGAAAAAAAGAATGAAAAATATATAATAAATGAGATGAAAAGTGAAAACAACAAAGCAGGTATACGGTTTTGTAGGTGGCCATATTTGGGATTGAGATTTTTGTGAATCTTTTTGGATACTAATTGTTTTGAGTACAAATTGGTTTAGTTTAATTTTTTGTTTGTTTAAGTTATTGGTGGTGGAAGCTTAAGGAGGGAAAAGAGAGAGAGTTCAATGATAGAATGTTGCACGAAGGACCTTGGGAGTTTGATGGAGGAGTAAATGCAATATGGAATGAGATGGCTAAGTGTATTCAAAATTTGGGACGGAGGGTGTTGGGAGAAAGCAAAGGAAATGGATTTCATACAAAGGAAACATAGTGGTGGAATGGAGAGGTGCAAGAGGCAATTAAATATAAGAAGGAGTGCTTTAGATCTTTGCATAAAAGTCCCAGTGAAGAGAACCTGCAAAAGTTTAGATTGGCGAGAAAAAATGCAAAGAAAGCAGTGCGAGAAGCGAGAGGCAAGGTTTTCGACGAGTTGTATAAAAATCTTGGGAGCAAGGATGGTGAAAGAGGTATTTATAAACTTGCAAGGATAAGGGATAAGAAAAGTAAAGACCTCACTCAAGTTAGATGCATCAAGGATGAAAATCAAAAACTTCTGGTGAGAGATGAAGATGTAAATGAAAGATGGTTGAAATACTTCAACAAGCTGTTTAATGAGGATGGAGATACAAGCGAGGTGGACTTAGAGGACGCGTATGATGATATGTATAGAAGATTTGTACGCAGAATTAATACACATGAAGTTAAGGAGGCTTTAAAGAGGATGAAGACTAATAAAGCCTTGGGGCCTGATTGTGTCCCTATTGAAGTGTGGAGAGGCCTGGGGGATGTGGCAATAAAATGGTTGACCAATCTTTTTAATAAGATTCTCCAGGCGAATAAGATGCCTGATGTATGGAGGAAAAGTATGATTGTGCCTATCTACAAAAACAAGGGAGATATACAGAATTGTTCAAACTATAGAGGCATTAAGCTAATGAGTCATACTATGAAGTTGTGGGAGAGGGTTATTGAACATCGCTTGAGGAGAGATACCAAGGTTTCTGTAAATCAATTTGGATTTATGCCAGGAAGATGTACCATGGAAGCCATTTTCTTAATGCGACAACTAATGGAAAGATACCGAGAAAAGAAGAAGGACTTGCATATGGTGTTCATAGACCTTGAGAAAACATACGATAGGGTTCCAAGGAAAGTTTTATGGTGGGTCCTGGAGAAGAAAAAGGTTCCATTAAAGTATGTAAAGGCAATCAAGTATATGTATGATGGGGCTACTACATGTGTAAAAGCTTGTAACGGATCATCAAGTTATTTTCCTATCACGGTAGGTGTACACCAAGGGTCGGCTCTAATTCCTTACCTCTTTGCCTTAGTTATGGATGAACTAACAAAAGATATTCAAGAGGAAGTGCCATGGTGTATGCTTTTTGCAGACGATATTGTGCTTATTGATGAGAGCAAGGAGGGTGTTAATAGAAAACTTGAATTGTGGAGAAGCACATTGGAATCCAAAGGATTCACATTAAGTCGAAGCAAGACTGAGTATCTGAAGTGTGAGTTTTCTCTGGTACAAGATGAGGACCAAGAACCTGTGCATCTAAATGGTCAAGAGGTACCCAAAAAAGATGCTTTTAAATACTTGGGCTCCATTTTACAAAATGGTGGAGAGATTGATGAGGATGTAAATCACAGAATCAGAGCAGGGTGGATGAAATGGCGTAGTGCATCTGCATTTTTGTGTGACCGCAAAATTCCCCTGAAGTTAAAAGGAAAATTCTATAAAACGGCAGTACGACCGGCAATGCTATATGGAGCGGAATGCTGGCCAGCACATAGGCAACATGAGCATAAGATAGGAGTAGCAGAGATGAGGATGTTAAGGTGGATGTGTGGTTACACAAGGATGGATAAGATAAGAAATGAAGATATTCGACGAAAGGTCGGAGTAGTACCGGTAGCCGAGAAGATGAGAGAACATAGATTGAGGTGGTTTGGGCACGTGATGAGAAGACCCATGGATGCTCCTGTAAGAACAGAAGTTTGTTACCAAAAGCTAAACACAAAAAGATGCAGAGGTAGGCCGAAGCTTACTTGGGGGAAAGTAGTAAAACAAGATTTAATGGAGTGGGATATAGATTGGCGGACAGTATGTCTTAGAAAGGAATGGAGAAAAGCTATAAGTATGGTGGAGGGTTAGACCCGCTGTTATTCCTATGTTCCAGATGGTCCCTTTTTAGTCCTTTTCCCCTTCATTTCCCCCACTTCTTCTTGTCCCTTTCTTTTTTACTTTTATTTATTTATATATACATATATTTTTATTTTATTTTATTTTATTTTATTATTTTATTTGTGTATTTTTATTTATTTATTAATTTATTTATTTATTTCTTTTTTATTTTTATTTTTATTTTTTTTATTTTTTATTTTTATTTTTATTTTTATTTTTACTTTTTTTTCAACCGTTTTGTATCTTTCATGTGGGTTCATCTACCACCGACCCCAATTAATTTGGGATAAAGGTGTTGTTGATGTTGATGTTGATGTAAGTTATTGAATATGAAATGTAATATACACTTATATAAATTAAAAATATTATTTAATATTAACATGTGTCCCAACATGTCGAAATATAGATTTTTTTAAAATTGACGTGTAGGAGTGTCTAAGGGTGTTAACGGGTCGGGCCGGACCGAGCCGAGCTAAGCTCTGGTCTTAAAAGGCTAAGCCTGTGTTTAAATGTGTCAGCCTGATCAAGCCTGTTACCTGTTATGAATATAATTATCGGCCTGTGGCCTGGCTTATTTACAAAAAATAAAAGCCTCGTTTAGCCTGTTTAAAAAAAATAAGACAACGAAGATTTATCCAAACAGATTATACAATCAACATCTCTAGTAATTCTATAAATATTCATAAATTCAATGTATATCCAAATAGCATAATATAGAACAAAATCATTCAAAAAGTCTGTTTAACCAATAAAATGGAGTTAAATGAATTGAGGAGAGAGAGATAGGACTATTACAAGTAGTATAAAAAATATAAAATAAAATAAAAATTAATATATTAGGCCAGCCTGAGAGGCTCTAAGGCCGAGCTTTTGAATTAGAGCCTGAGGCCTTTTTATTAAACGAGCTTTTATACAAGTCCAAGTCTGACTCCAACAACCAAATTTTGACATGTAAGCTCAGGTCTTCACGAGCCGAGCCAAAGGCCTCTGGTTCGTTTACCACCCCTAGGAGTGTCGTACGGTGTCGTGTCGTGTGTCACGTGTCGGTGTCGGTGCTATATAGGTTGGAAGCTACATAGAATGGTAATCCATGGTGGGACCATTGCCTGATATCTGCGAAATGCATAAATTCTTCTTTGATGAATGAGCATAGTAGCACATTCGCAACTACAAAAATCACTTGCTGGTCAGTTATTTTGTTATACCAGTTCCTTGATTTCCTTTCGCAACACTACTCAAATTTGTTGAACAATGAACATGCATATTGGAATAATTGAGTTATGATATTCTGCTGGAGGACGGTCACTTTACAAGATCACCTCGGGGCTTATGTATAGCTAAGCAGCTTTTAATTTGCCATTAAAGTTGTAATTCTTTTTTTTTTCTGGGATAGATTCTAATTGAGGTTGATCATCTACAAGATGTCTCTGGCCCATACATTCAGATAAAGGGTGTTAATAAAGATGCGGTGGCAGCAGCAGGTTCAATGCTTAAATTGGATGGTTCATATACTACTAAGGTATTGGCTTTCTTGCTTTATTATAGTTCCCCTTTTGTATCTGGTGCATATTGCAGGTGCTGGATCAATCAAATCTGTCACATCAAATCTGTCACGATGTCTGGATCATGGTCAACTTATTATTGTTCTTGTTTGTTATTTTGATAGAGTTATCTTGAAATAATTTTGGAAAGACTACCAGCAATAGAGAGAACTTCTGGTGGGATTCCTTCTCAGCAATCAGCAAGACTGCTAGAGCTTGTTGAATTTATTCAGTCTCAGGTAGTCTTCTCTTTGAATAGATTTTAGTCTCTCTTTTTGGGGCTCAATCAAATACTGGCCATTTGTGTATTTAACTCCATTCCTCTTTGCATAACTGGTGTAAACACTTCTTTGAAATACAGCCACTTGTGAGATTCACAGTTAAACATTAAACGGTAGAGAAAAACCAATGAGATTTTTCATTTATGCTAGTTGGATGCATACATCTTTCAATTGAGGAAGGTTGGATCTATGCCTGGGATAAGTTTAGTTTATTAGCGAACCAGTGTGCATATAAATAAGTGCATAACTGGTGTTTGAAAAGTGAATGCTTATGCATCATATCTTTATCGTATGTAATAGTGAAGCCAAGAACACGAAACATCCGGAGTCGTTCACTGTATAGCACCTAGGGATCTACTCTAGTACTCCTTTCTATTCGACACATCTTGTGTCATGCTAATGCAATGCACACCCACACAGCTCCAGACTCCTCCATTGATCCAAAACTACTGCATTCCTTGATGAACCAAGCCTTTTTTACATTTTGAAGTGTGTAATAATACCATTTTTTTGGGGCATTATAATTTTGCCTACATATGTTGGAATAAACAGGGATGTAGCTCTGCTTCAGAGTCGTCACCAAGTAGGGTAGACTCTCCAATTGAAGGGATTATTGAGGAGATGCAATCAAGGATTAGAAGGCTTGAAAGGTGGCTTGCTCTAAATACGGTACTCCCGAAACCCTATTCCCCAAAGTGGTTGCTGACTTTGTATTCACTGTAACTGTTACCTTGTTTTTATTAATTTGTTTATTTTGTTTATTTGATACTGTGGGCAGGTTCTATGGACATTTCTGATGTCTGCCCTTGTTGGTTATTCACTGTATCAAAGGAGGCGTCAATGATGGTCTTCGAAGTTTTCAGGATCATGCATTGGCATTCTTGTCTAGTTACCTCCGTATACAGGGCTCAAGTTTTTTACGTGGCGAGTCCATATAAGCTAACTACAGTCACTAATCCCTTGAGTGTAGATGCATTGCGGTTCATCAATTTCAAATATTAATTTAAATGTTGATTAATCCATATGTAAATAATTTGGTAGTGAAAATGAGTTACAAATTATGGAGCCATTGCCCACTTCTCGCTTTCATTTTGTCAAAAATGAAATAATTTTTATGGCTCAACACACCTAAAGACCTTAATGACCAAGCTAGAAAATGAATCCGTATTCAGCGAACTGCTTTGCTGCATCGTATTAGAAGAGTTTGTAGCTGGTTCCAAGGTTCAATGTTTGCTTGAAATTTTCACGGCTAAATAATATTATACAAAAATAGATTTATGCGAAAAGCTGAAATTCTTGTAATACAATTTCGTGGTCATTTAAACACTTTAAAAACTGGAACGTCTTTTTTCTTATTTTTTTCTTCTAAATAGCTGAACCAAAACTAGTCTTTATACTGAAGTTCAGTTTCATAAATAATGCCTAGATACTTAGGGAGTTATTTTGGGCCCTCGTGTGGTTAGTTAGTCATAGGATAAATTACTTTATAACTGGGGCTGGATTATTTTATACAATATAAAGTAGCCATTTAAATGTGCTAATTTATTTGTTATGTTAGTTATCGAATACAAGGAGATTAATGGTTAAAAATTAGTGTAAGATTATTTATTTATATTTGTAAGTTCATATTTTCCCTATATAATTTTATTGAACTTTCAAATAGATCTACGTAATTTAAATGTTTTTAATGATATATTTGTAAAAATTTAAATAGATATTTATTAGTTAATGCCTGGCTTTATAATTTTTTGCAAGATATTTTGTTTAGTTGTTATACATTTTAAGGACTTAATTATAAAATTTTATAATTAATGAAGAGTTAATTAAATTTAAGTTAAATTATAGGAACTTGAAATTGGTTAAAAATATTTAAACCATATTAAAACTTCTACACCATATGGACATATAGAATAATTTAACTATAGTCGCAAGATTGAACAAGCGTATTCCAAGCTGGTGTAGCTGAACTGTAGGCAATGCCTCTCCTAATACCCATCAAGTCATCGACATTGCCCTAAAAAACCTAAAAGAACCAAAGATTATTTAATTGAGATCCATATTCATGTGTAAATTGTGTGTCCTTACAAGCATTAGGCAGGAACTAATTAACATTTGTGAATATTATGAAAAATATATATAAATACAAATTTTATATATGACGTTATTTACGTACGAGAGGATTCATTCCCCTAACTTAGCTACATGAAATAATAAATCAAGATTAAAGCCAAGATGCTACTCGTCATGTTTATATAATTAAGAAGTGTTTTTGATGTGATGTAAAATTGTACAAATGCTTTATTTCTTAGTTTTTTTTTTACTTAAATTTTTTATATACCTTTTGGTCTTTGTCAAAAAAATTATGATTTTATTTAAGTTTGTGGGTATTACATCGATCTAGGACAGTTTTAATGTCTAGAAAAGAGATTTTATCCAAAAAAGAATTGAGTTTTGATAAGAGAATAGAATCCATATCAACATAAAATTTAAAGGAGCCAAAATGTAGAATGTTGGGACTTGGGATATCAAAACAAAATGTCTGTTGGCCGAAGGCCACCATACAAGGGAGTTCGTTCGTTGGACTAGAGGAGAGTTTGTCATAGATGATAGTTACAAGTTACTCTAATTTATAAAAAATATTTGTAATCGGATCATTCCACTATATTTTAACACACTCTTTTAATTTCAAGAAAAAAGCACTACAATCTTAGGCAGGTTTGATTTCTATTTTTAAAAACAGTTTGAGTTTTTTTTTTAAAGAGTAAAATAACATGTTTGAAAATGTTTGTTTCGTAAAATAACTCCCCAAAATAATAAATTTTATAGTTTTAAAAACTACAGATGTTGAACAACCTAGAGATGTTCATAAAAGTTGTTTTTTTGGTTTTCCCGTTTTTGTGGTGGTAATTTTATAACTATGAGAATTTATTAATGACACTTTTATAAATAAATTTAATTTCTTTTTAATTTTAAATTACTTTATGGTGACACATTTAAATTACTTTTTCATTGTCTAAGAACATTCTTGCCAATACATTATCCATATTCTGTTCTAGATTGTAATATCTTAAAAATAAAATAAAATACAGCAGAATGAGCAAAAGCCATGTCATAATGAATCCTGCAATGTATTGATGGTGAGTATATAAAGCCGCTTGAGTAGAAGAGATATAGTCTATGTAACAAGGCATTATATAGATACACTCCTATATAACAACCATTCTGAATGATGCCAATAGGAAAAATTATCTACAAACCCCACAAAAAATGGAAATGCATCAAAACTAACCAGTAGCATTCATAAAGCGGTTTAGCTACCAATAAATGTTTTATATTTAAAGTAATATTGAAACCTTCACTTTCCAATTCCTTCAACTTTCAGGAAGTAAGCAACTACTGCAAGTAGGATGATAAATACTGCAATCCACAAGCTCAACCCTCCTTCAAATAAGAAAAAAGAAAAAGAAAAGAAAAGAAAAGTCAGTCAGTCATGTGCTAAATGGATCACTCCAATTGATACACGATCAATACAACATCCATTTGGCAAATTATTATCTTATTGAAGTATGAATCTCTAATTCATGATAGCTTCTTGTCTTATTTATTTACTTATTTTTTTTTTTTATTGGAGGAGGAGAAAGGGGGTGATTAAATATGGAAGTTGTTTCCAAGAACCTTCGACCTTTGATCAAATCCAGGTGAGGTTTTTTATCCTTTAATCTTTCCGAATATATCAAATTTGAATAGAACTGTCAGAATGCACACGACCCAAATATGGCAAGGAGCTTATGGAACTTGAACCAATGAATATTCAAACAGCCACACTATAATATCATGTTGGATTACTGATTTCCCCAGAAGTTTAAGCTAATGAAAAGCGGCCCAATTTCATGTATAGCAGGACTTCAAAAATTTTAGGCTGACCACATGTATAAACACAAGCATGCTTTAAAAATGTAATAGTCTAATACTAATACAGAGTGTTATTCATAACACAGTACTGATTACTGAACAGGCACAAATATGACTATAAAATTCATCACTTTCAGGAGCCATGGATCCGTAAGCAATGTAAGTGCTAACTTTTTTGAAAAGTTTTGTCATTCAAAAAAAATTCGGCCAATAATGTTCCAGGTTAACTAAATCAACAGACTGATAGGTTAAAAGGACCACACCAAATATTGAGTTCCGCAAAACAATTATAGATCAGTAAACCATGTAAGAACATGTTATAAAGTTATCATGTCAACAAATCATGAAATATGCACATACCATTTTTCTTCTCTTCGATTATTGTTACCGTCACTCTTGAATCCATGGATACAGAAGCCACGGCCCTGAATACAGAAGCCACAAACTACCTTCAAACAGGGCATAAGACAACAAATTTCTAATAAAGGGCAAACCCCAACACACAAGGCTCCCAACTTGTGAGGGTAGGGTAAGGGTCGATCGTATGCAATTTTACTCTTACATTTTTGCAAAAAGATTGTTTTTCAGACTAAAACCTGTGACATTTCGGTCACAAGGAGCAACCTTACTGCTGCTCCAAGACTCGCTCTCAAAAAATTTCTAGTAGCAAGAAAAAATAGATACATTAATTTCAAACCTTGAATTAGGGGAGAATGCTAAAGCAGTTACTATGCCAAGGTGAGCTCTTTTGCTCATTGTCTGAATCTTCATATTTGTTGAATTAATAATTACAATGTCACCTGAAGTTGTTCCGCTGCATATCAACCCACCAAAACAGAAGAAGTAAGTTCTTGTAAAAGGCTAAAAGCATACCGTTGAGGTCTGACCCTGTCCTTTTTTTCTCTTTCATATAGCAAGTAAACCACGAGAATTAAGTCACCACATGCTTCCAGGTAGCTTAAGAAAAAAGACAATGGGACCATCTTTAAGTACTAGAAAATACAGATTAGATTATGTACCACGCAAGAAACTTTCCATCAGCTGAGACATTCAGTGCAGAGATTGCATCACGAATAATATGCTTTGAGCCCATCCTTTCCCATGTTTGTGTATTCCAGGTCAGGATCCTTCCACCTTTATCTGTATTAACATCAACATCAACAATATTTTTATCCTAAACTAGTTCAGGACGGTGGCAGATGAATCAAATGAAAAATATGAAAAAAATAGAGAAAAAAGGATAAAAATAATTTTTTTAAATATATGTATATATATATATATACACACACATATATCATTATCCATTAAAAAAATAGCAATAAATAATTAAAAGGAAAAAGAAATTAAAATAAAGTGAAAATAAAGATATATAAGAGGACAAAAAAGAACAAGAAAGTAAAAATAAAACATAAAAATAAAGAAATAGAGAGATAAAAAAAGAAAAGAAAAAAGAAAAAATATAAATAAATAAATAAGAGAAGAAAGATTGAAAGAAAAAAAAAAGAAGAAAATGAATTAGAAAAGTGAAAAAAAAAAAAAAGACAAAAAAAAAAGCGAGAAAAAGAAAGAAAGAAAGGGAGATAAAGGGGAAAAGAACATTTCTTTTTTATATATACAACAAGGAGAAGATAATTTATTTCTGCAAATTATTTACCTGCCATGACAAAAATATATAGGACCTGAGTCCCATCATTTATTTGAGAAAATCGGCAATACCTAAAAACTTCATGCTGTATGAAATTGAACAAAATATGATTAGTATATATAATTAATGACAAAGCAATCACCAAGTCAAACAACATGTGAATAATATTGAGGCACCATATATTCCCATGTTCAGCCAATCCAGTGTAGAATTTTCCCCCCTAGATGTTAAATGTCAGATTTTACATGATCATACCTATTGGCCATGTCTTCATAATTAGAATTGATTTCTACTTCAGATACATATAAGATATTTCCCAATACTTCAACATGATTGGAATGTAATCACAATATATAGAAATGTGCTACTTCAAAATCAAATCTATCCCAAACTAGTTGGGGGTCGACGGTTGATGAACTCAAATTAAAAACAAGAAAAGATTGAGAGAAAAAAATAAATAAATAAGAGAAAAAGATAAATAAATAAACAAAGAGAAAAATGATTAAAATGGTTCGTCTGAAACATAGGACATATGACATAACAGGTCTATCCCTCTTCTCTACTAATAGTTTTCCTCCACTCCGTCCTTAAACACGCCGTACGCTAATTTATTTCTTACTCCATTAAGTCTTGTTTTACTACTATGTTTTGGCCGACCTCTTCCTCTCTTTGTATCATGCTCTTGGTAACACATTTCTGTTCTTACAGGAACATAGGGGTCTTTGTATAATATGCCCAAACCATCTCAATTTATGATCTCTCATCTTTTCTTCCACCGGTATTACTCTTACCATTCATCGAAGACCTTCATTTCTTATTTTATCCATAGGATTTGTTAGCTCATCCATAACTGGGGCAAAAAAAAGACTCAAAGCAAAACCTTGGTGTAAACTTGTGATTGAAAAATAACTTGATGTTTCATTACAAACCTTCACACATGTAGTAACACCATCATAAATATCCTAAAACAAGAATTGTGATACTTGGTGGTGAAAAAAGTTTCAAAGAATAGTTATTATTTGGGATTTTATACTTACTATTATAATATATGTTGTTGGCTTTAAAATATTTTATCCTAGTCCCCGATTGTTTCTCCCCTTTATTTGTCCCATCCGGTAGCTTCTCCACACCAATAAATCCAATCCATCTTCTTCCTTTTAAACTTGCTTTAGGATCCACTTAGTCTATTATCACAAAATTAGCAAATTTTGAGAAACAGAGTAGACCAGCTAATTTAACCAGTTGAACTGGGAACCTGCCCATATATACTGATCTGACCACTAAGTAACAATCAGCTTTACAGGAAATCACACAGAACAGATCAACTTCAGTGAAAACATGTTTATTGCCAGTGTTGTTCTGAGTCATTATGACTAAATGTGTAGGTACTAGAAAACAATTTATACAAACAGTAAGCAAATGAACATTATACAATAAATAATAAATAAAAGGTTTTAAAACGAATGTATTCAAAATACAACTCATGTAGAGTCCAGACTAAATAAAACTATACATAAACTGCACTATTATTTAATTTAATACATTTTTTCATTTATTGTAAGTCAATGTTAAGTATGATTATGGCACAACCAAATTTCAACCCATTCACCTTGAAGGAAGAGAAGTTTTCAAACAATGCTTACAAAGCCATCAAGCCAGTTCAAAATTTAAAGCCAAATAAACTTTGTCAACTGGTAAGATTTTAATTAATTGCTCACATTTTCATTTGATAGTGTAGCTAAGACTGTTGATGAAGAAACATCCCAAACCCTGCAGGGGCCACTACTTCCCAAAGAGGCAAGCAATTTACCATCAGAGCTGCAAGACAAACAAAACCAAACTATAAGGCACAATCCAAGAGAAATAACAGGGTTTATAGAGCTGTTCTATCTTTCTATCCTTTCTCAACTTTTTCTTCTTTTCCTTGTGAATTATAAAGTCAAAGTGTAACATCTCTGTGAAATGCTGATGCTGCTATGCACAACAAACCTAAAATGTAAGTCCTTCACAGTAGAATGAGCATTAGATTCGTCAAGAATAATTTCCATGCTAGGCCACTTGAAAACCCTTAGATAGCCATCCTGTACCGCACCAAAATTACAATATCATGTGGCGTGCCACTCCTTCATCAAAAACAGAAATTTTCTACATTTTAATGCTCATTTGTCAAATGAATGAGAACATTTCAATCCAGCAGTGAAGTAAATTTGAAGCATTATACAGAGTGCAACTACTGTCCCATAAAAAAAAAATTCCTCACCATTTAATATCACATTGGCAAAATTCAAAAAATAAAATAAATCACGACCATATATCATATCACACAATTTAAGTTGAAGCAAAATGGAGCAGGCCATAGCAGCATTTTGAGTTTTTGACAGCTTTTGAAGCTACAGGTGACAGTTTAATTTGATGTTTGTCATCCATTTACGTTGCCTTCAGAAAACACAAATCTTTTAATAACAAATTTTTCAGGTTTATGTTAACAGATACAAGGAAATAATATGTTATGATCCAATTGCAAGGTATGGGTCTTGGAGTCCCACATCGGAAACATAAGGTTCTGGTGTGGGGTTTATATGGACTTTGGGCTCTCTTACTTTACAAGCTAGCTTTTGGGGTGCGATTCTCCCAAGGTTCATATCAAAATATTTGTATTATGGCCAAACAAATGGTTACATCTACAACAAAAGAACTCATTCTATTATGTTTACCATTATAATCTATTATCATCCTTTTATACACAACATGGATTAACTTTTCATATACTACGGTAATATTCAAATAACTCTCCTTCTATTACACGCATGTGTTCAATTGACCTCGTGATACCATCTACTGACACCAATTCTTCTTAATGAGGATTCTACATAGGCATTGGTTTGTATGAACTACGAAGGACAGTAAAACAAGAGCTTGGATCTTAATCTCTTCAGAAACATACCTTAGTTGAACATAAAGTGCAGTAACAATTAATGAGTGGAGATATTTTCCATAAATCATCATTTTTCTTTCTTTTTACTAAAAATTATCAGCAGTGATATAAACCAGTTTCCTTTCATTTGTGTAAATGTAAAGGAAGCCTATACCTCCCCACCAGCAGCTAGTGCAGTACCATCATTGTTGAATGCCAATGCTAATTGCTGTCCAACATCCTCCAACTGGGTGAGCACTCTATCTGACAACTTCAGACCCAGCTGGTGAATTTCAGAATCCCATTCAAACCATCTGCATGAACAAGGCATAATATTGATCATGATGTTCTATAGGTACATGTAATAGAGCAAAATAAAATCAAAGTTTGTTTTAGGCCTAAAATATCAATACAGCATGTAGATTATAGACTGACACAATAACATTAACTTCCCTCTTTCTCATTGTATTCCCTCCTGCACTACAGTAAATCCACACTTTCATTTTGTTTGTGGCAGCACTAGGGACATATTCTGGGAATTAACAGCGGCATAAACCAGTCCTCCAGCTGCTAATCCTCTAAAAACAAACTGACAAAAAGGAAAAGAAAACAGCTGCTTTTCCAGATATTTTTGCACATTGATGAAACAATGTGCTTATATTGTTTGCCTATATTTTGCTCTACATTAAATAAAATTCTACAAAATGAAACAACCTTTTATAGGGAAATATTAGAAAGTCTTAAAAAATTCATAGTTAGGAGTTCTTTCTATTAATTAGATTGGTTCCCAGATAACTGCCATCCAGAAAATATGGTATATCCATAAGCTGATTTTACCCATTCAACTTCATACTGATGCTATCGATAACAAAATCTAGTTATTAAGGATTGTCTTATATCACATGCTATGGTTAGACTTTCTGAAATACCATACAGTCTATCCGGTTTCTCATTTCACAATTCAATCTTTTATCCTAAAATTTAGGATCAAAGATAATGTTTGTGAGTAAAAATTTCTAGAGATAGAGTTAAAGAACTAAGTGATTGAATTACTTCAATCCATATGCAGCTAAAATAACTACTGAAATATATCTCTTAACTCAAGTGTGTCCCTGCCGGGTGGGTCAACATAAAAAAAGCTATAATTTAGAATATATAATTAAAATATATAGAGTTCACGCAGTTCCTCAACATTCTAGACAAATTTTCTTTCTCTATGATGGATCATACAGCATACAAAGCTGACAGCTTTGAAATCATGATCTTCCTTTTCTACCTTTACTACATTTCAAACCACTCCGTTGAGTAGGTGGAAAATAGAAATATATTTGTACATAATAAAGTCTAGATGAAAGATGCTTTCATTTCCCACCTACTCAACCACGCATAGCCGGCATGTATGCTCAGACTAGTTCGGGTTCACTCAGCCAAAATATTCGACATAAAGATTTCAATGGAGAAATGAATTCTATATGCATTTCTCTTTAATGAAGAGAACCAAGTTCTATGAAGCAAAGAAGAGATGAGAAGCAACAGACCTGCAACTCTTTGGCATTGCACAAATAAGGCCATCTCCATTGGGGTGAACTGCCATTCTATATGGCAACTCAGAACCAGTTCCTAGCCGACTCACCTGTAATATAGATAATGTTACTCAAACAAGAGAGTAGAGTATCAGAAACACAAGTACCGCATCTTTCTGCATTGCAAACTTAGATTAACAACAAAAAATTACTAAATCAATTGGTACAAGTCCAAAAAATCCAGTAACATCTTAGAGTTTATGCAATTCAAATAAATCTACTCCTACAAAACAAGACAGAAAATAAATCATGCAGCTAAATCAAGCAACGAAGTATCACAAACAAGCATTAGTCTGCACTGCATCACACAACAAAAATCCTAATCAAAACCACACCCGATTCATCTAGTTTAGAAGTACGAAATTTTTGCCACTAAATCAAATCAACAAGAATTCGGAATCTAGCAAGATGTATAAGCGATATATCATATACCGGTTGGTCAGAAAGCGAATTGGACGCAACATCGAAGTGCGCAAGCAACACAGAATTGGGGATACCGCTGTGGCCTTCTCCACCACCGCCCGCGACGACCAGGTAGCTCCCGTCGGCCAGTCCCTCTGTCAACGGCGGAGAGCTCTGATCGGCTTTGGAGGATTCACCGGCGGTTTCAATTTGTCGAGATTCAATGACGTGTTTGGGAACCCAAGAAAGGGAGTACAAAGGAACACCGTATGAACGTGATTCCCCCATTCTCTCTCTCTCTCTCTCAGCGTCTTGATTTTAGAATGAACGTGATTCAGCGGCGTACTCTGTATGCTAACTTCTACTGTTTTGTATGAATAATATATTAAAACTGTTATGGGTTATACGAGATGCACATACCATATTTTAGAGGGTGCAGGAAAAGGAAACTAGCATTGATTAGCAGTAATCCTAATCCTAACAGTCAGTAACGTGTTCCCACTTTGGATTGGATCGGTTTTGGAAGTAAAATTAATTTCTTTGGTTTGATCATGTAATTATCCATTCGGTTTAAATTTTTTTTCAAATCCGATCCAATCTAATTTTTTTCGGTTTGGATTGGATCGATTTTCGGTTTTTTGAATATCCTAAAATTAGTTTCGTGATTATTGTGCAAATAACATCTTTTGTATATATTGACTTTGTAAAAACAAAAATGAAATACAAAAATATCAGTAAACAATACTATAGTTGATGAGAGGTGACTAAGTTTTTTTTTGTGTTTAGTTAATGAGTTAATGGGTCTTGAGTTTAGAAATTTTTGGGCTATGATCGGAGAAAAGACAAATAGGTAGAGGATAATTAATATATTGGATCGGTTTGGATTGGATCGGTTTTCATCAACCCATCCGAAAACCGATCCAATCCAATTAAAATTTGCGGTTTTCTTTCGGTTTCCGATTTTTCGATTTTCAGTTTATTCGGTTATCGATTTTTCGATTCGGTTTTCGCTGTTTGAATCGGTTTGGATCGGTTGATGAACACCCATAATACACAGCAACACCGGACCTAGCATTGTCCCATAGAAAAACCATTAAAGTCCAGAATTTCACCGTGAGTTGGTAAATTTTATAAATGAGAGATAAAATTTATAATTATGATATTTACTCTTTCATATATGTTATGACTGTACACACGTCACTTTTTTGATTATATTATTATTCTGAACATAATTTATCACCTCAATGGTATCTCCTTCCTATATATAAACAGAGATCCAAGATCAATATTTTAGTCTTCTACTAGACACGGATACAACAAAAACAAATCATATGTTAAATGAAAATATTTTAGTGTACAATGCATCAACACAAATTATATATTAAAACAAATAATTATGCTAAATAGAAAAACAAATTGAGGATTCAAAGCGAAAAAATGATGAACATAATTTCCGTGTGTGAGCTGGACCGGTACACAGCAACAACAAAAATAAAAGAACGTGAGAACGGGGATCATGCATTTAATTATAGGGATAGGATATTCTGACAATTAAATAATATGACTACCACATCTTAACCGTTGATTTCCGCCAATCAACGGTTATTATTTTTCAAATCAAACTCATTAATTAATAATTAATTCGCAATAAATGATAACCGTTGATTGCCAGAAATCAACGGTTAAGATGTGGTAGTAATATTAGTAGTAACATTATTTGGTTGTCAGAATATTTTATCCCTTAATTATAATGTAGTGTAAAATTAGCTGCATAAGTTGTGTTACCTTTTGAGTTTTGGCTCAAAGCAAGTTTGCCAATCATAAGTCATAAAGGAATCAATGTTCAGAATTAAGGGCTATATTGGATTAGAATTTTTAAAAAAAAAAATTGAAATAAAAAATCTTGCAAATTTTAAAAGATATTTTAGAATTGGAGAGATTTTAAAGACTTTTTTAAAAGAATTTTTTTACAATCAAAATTTCATAAGATTAGATTTTAAATAATTTTAATAGAATTTATAAGATTTGAAAGGACGATATGAATTTATAAGATGTATAATCCTTTCCAGTAGACTTGAAGACTATGGCAAAAGAAGCCAAGTCCATCAAAAACAAGAAAAGTCATGGTACACAAAGCTGGACTAATCATTGAAGAAGGCACGAAAGACTTTCCCAAAATTAAGACATAGGCAACAAGCCAAATTCAAAAGGGGAAAGTCGGATTAAGAGAAGTCGTGCTCCCTAAAGTACAACACACCTTTGCAAAAGGTCAAATCCATGCTAATAAAGATCTCAGTGTGCGAAACCGAGCCAAATTTGAAACCACGACACTTAAATCTAGGGAGTGCAAAGTCGAGTTAATTATTAAAGAGGTACGAAATGCCGTCCTAAAACTTAGGCGAATGCCTATATATATAAAAGACTAACAATAAGCTTAGTCAAAACTAAAGAGTCTCGACAAGATAAGCCGAGCTCAAAGTCAAAAAGAGGCAAACACCGCCTCACTACTTAGAGACTTCAAGAGAAAAGAAACCATATAAAATGCCACAACAAGAAAAGTCGGACTCGAAATTAAAGAAGCAAACAACCTCAAAACTTTAGGCGAAGGAACCTAGCTTAAAGTCGAAGTCACGACAAAAGAATTCAGGCTAATTCTAGAACGAGAAAAAGCAACAACCATCATAAGTACAGATCTCGGCAACGCGGTCAAAAAGCAAGATTAGCTAGTTCGAGCTTGTACTTCGGCCAAAAGGATGAGAGAAGGGACGTCAAAATAGAACCGGACAACCTAATTCGGGGAAGCCGGTCAAGTTATAAATGCAAGAAAATACAAAGGACAAATACAAAAGCAACAGGACCCAAAAAGGCAAGGATTAGATCCTAGGCAAGGCGATCTAGAGAAAGATCAGTTGATTCCAAACTGGACCTCGATCGAAAAGGTTCAGGGACGAAAGCTAGAAAAACATACTCAATACCCGACTCGTTAAGTCCGACATCATTATTCAACTAGATGGCTGAAATCATACGCCATAGATTAAAGATTAACAAAGCTCAAACCAAGAACCTGGCCGAGTTTTGACCCCATGCAATATAATTCAAAGCTCTGCTATGAGCATGAAATGATGAAGTGCCAAGATAGCAGCATTAATAGTCAAAGGCTAATGAAAAAGTCATTACACAGGGAAAGAATTACTGCATCTCATCATGGCCTGTGAAACGCCAAGACGACTAACGCTGCACAATGCACGAACCGCCAATCAGTCAATGACACGTGGAAAAGTATAATCGTCAAGAAACGGGCAAAGGCAGAGGGTCCTGTTGACGTGACATATGCCAAGCTCAGGCATTGGTTCGACCTCGGAACCCTTGCGAGGATGTCCAAGTAAAGAACATCCACGACAACGACACCACGAGTCAAAACCGAGGTTGGAGATAAAGACGACTTAACAGTAAACAACGACATCATGAAAAAGGTCGGCCATGGCCAAATGTCAAACTCATATGATCAACAGTAGAGCGCAACAATAAACCTTAACATATGCTTCAGAACCTTTATCCTGAGCGAGCTTAAACCCCATAAGGTTAGGAGCACGGTTATAACCCGGATAAGATGAAAACAGCTACAAATAATTACCTCGGTTAAGTAAAAAGCTAAACCAAGAAAAGGTAGCCGCACCAAACCCAAGGCAGGATCATAGCACCTCGATAGGGTCGACCTATCAATCAGACTTAGGCACCCCAACAGTCCGAGCTTCCGAACTGCCAGGCTGGGGGGCAACTGTTATGGACTGGATCCATATCCTAACAACCTTATTACTAGCAAAATTGAATAGGGATATCACAACCATATAATCTAGATAGGGTCAAGGGATAAGATCCCTATCCCCATCAATCAAGGAAGATTTCTTATCAACTGGGAGATCTCAAAGGCCCAAGTCTATGAAGGTAATCCTTATAAATAAGAGGCTAAAGACCCCAGGTACACATTTTTGACCTATTTACTATTACTGCCAACATTGTGCACATACTCACGTCTTAGCTACACACCCATTGATAGTGCGCAGTGATTGGAGTATTGGCTATAAGCCAATCATGATATCTATCTCTAAGATATCTCTAAGCTCATACCATACGGTATAAATCCTCGATTCTCTAAAACCGAACATCGTATAAATCCTCGGTTCTCTAGGAGAAAACATATTTCTATATAATTTGAGGGTTGATTTAAGTGACAAGTTTGAATGTTGGAGAGATCTTTGGAGTTAGAGTGAATAATTACAGAGGGACTTGATTCAACCAAATAAATAATGAATGTTATCGAATAAAAACAATATTTTTATAAGAAAAGTGTGTATTATTGTAAAGGACATAAAGTTGTGTCATTTTAATGAGAGAAAGAGATAAATCATAGGAGGGAGAGAGTGAAGGGAAAAAGTTTTAAAAGTGTAGATCTCACCTCTTTGTGAGAGTGAAAGGACACAATGTGTGTCATTTTAAATGACACACTTTTTCCTATTTTTGGGAAAAATATTTATCATTTTAAATGACACAACTTTGTGTCATTTTTAATGAAACTATATCGGTTTGATGAGTTTTTCATTTTCTCTTTTCTATAAATTAGGAAGAAAAAGAAAATGGAGAAAAAATAATGTAAAAATACATCAAAATGACATAATTTCATTAAAAATGACACAACTTTATGTCATTTAAAATTACAAATACTTTTTCCTATATATATGTGTGTGTATATATAATATTTCTATATCAAACTCAAATATTTGAAAAAATATTTAAAATTATAAGAGAGATAAACGAATTCAATTAGAATAAAAAAATAAAAGAGAAAATATATTTAAATTATAAAAATTACTAATAATTAATGTAAAACAATTTAAATTCAAAATTTTAAGAAAATAAAATAAAATAACACATGTTATTTTAAAGCAAAATAGACTAAGACATTCTAAAACAAATATTTAAAAATAGCTAAATAAACAATAACTTTTTATATCTTTTTTCTAAAATGGTAACTTGAGATTTATTAATTTTCAACAATTTAATACCATAGAATGTTTTACTTAAATTAATCATAAATAGAAAAAATAAAATTATTTTTTTTATTTTTTGAAAAAATATATTTAAAATTAAAGAAAAACATAAGTAATTTTAATAGTTCATTTTTTCTACCGTCAATGTAGCCCAAAACTACATCGTTTTGGGACGAAAATTAAAGTATTTTTATAATTATAATTTATCTCAGGGTTATAATAGTCTCTTATTATAATTTTTTAATCTTTAAAATCAAAGCGATGTCGTTTTGACAGTAAATATAGAAAACTTATCTGTACAAACATTAAAACTTACTTTTAATTAAGACATGACAAATGAGAACTAGAGTAATGGAAGAATATTAAACTACTGGGATTGATTGAGGGATTTGAGTAGATTGTATTAAACTTTCTTTTCCATTCCCCCTTGAATCAGAAAAAAGAATGGAAGAATTTTTATGTCATAAATTAATAATAAACATTAAACATTATAGATGATTAAAAATTTAAAACGCATAACATTATACATCAAACATAATAAGATAATGCAAAGTGGTAAATTTAAAACATTAAACACTAAACTTTTGATGGAAACGACGTCGTTTCAAGCGGTAGACCAAGAGCTCTGCATCAACCTCTCCTCCATCCACGTTGTCTTCTCATCCTCACTCTCAGGTGTTCAACAGTCTCAGAGCCCAAACCCTGGTCTGCTCCTCTTCTGGTAACTCTGCTAAAACCCATTTTTTTCATTTACCCATTTCTCTTCTTCTGCATGGTTGGAATCAAATTTTGCATTATCTTATCATGTGGGGGCTCTGATAGAATCTGTGAATGCAAAATTCCAATACAAAACAAAAGCCCAATATGTTTTAAAAAACTGTTTATTTATTATTTTATTTGAGTTCCTTACAAAATTGTGAGTGTTAATGTGTTATTTAAGGTGATGAGTCTCATGTTACTCTACTATAGTTCATCCTGTTCTGTTAATGGTATTTGCATATGTAAGCTAAATGTTTTTTATTTTCTGGAATTTTTTTTAGAGAAATATGGAAATCACTAGCAACCACAGTAGTAGCATGATGTGGTTTTTTAAGGATAGAGGATTTGATGATAACAACATACAAGGAATGTTCAGAAAGTGCAAACGCCTTGAGGTTTTACATCAGGAAAAAGCAAATGAGAATTGGGAGTACCTGAGAAGCATTGGAATTCAAGAAAGGAAACTTCCCTCAATTGTTTCAAAATGTCCCAAGATTCTTGCATTGGGTCTTAATGAGAAGATTGTGCCCATGGTTGAGTGTCTCAAGACACTAGAAACAAAACCCCATGAAGTTACTTCTGCCATAACCAAGTTCCCTCACATACTCTCACATAGTGTGGAAGAGAAGCTTTGTCCCCTTTTGGCCTTCTTTCAGGCATTGGGCATCCCTGAAAAGCAAATTGGGAAAACCATACTGCTTAACCCTAGGCTTATCAGCTACAGTATTGAAACAAAGCTTGCAGAAATTGTGGACTTCTTTGCTAGCCTTGGTCTCAGTAAAGATGGATTGATTGGAAAAGTTATAGTCAGGGACCCCTTTATTATGGGTTATAGTGTTGATAAAAGGCTCCGCCCTACTTCGCGGTTTCTGAAGTCAATAGGTCTGACCGAGTCGGATCTTCAAGCAGTGGCTTTGAACTTCCCAGCAATCTTGAGTAGAGATGTGAACAAGGTTTTGGCACCCAATTATGCTTATTTGAAGAAATGTGGATTTCAAGACGGACAGCTAGTTGCTTTGGTGGTTGGTTTTCCTCCTATCCTGATCAAGAGCATCCAGAATTCTTTAGAACCAAGGATCAAGTTTTTAGTAGATGTAATGGGGAGACAAGTTGATGAAGTCATTGATTATCCTTGCTTCTTTCGTCACGGCCTGAAGAAAAGATTAGAGTTGCGGTACAAAATTTTAAAGCAGAGGAATTTGAATTGTAGCTTGAGTGAAATGCTGGACTGTAATGAGAAGAAGTTCCTCATGAAGTTTGGCTTGTTAGAAGGATGTGCCTTGAGTAACTAGGTCTCATCCCTAGTTTAATTTGTTAAATGATTTTTGTAGTTAGTTGAATAGTTTTCGTATTTCTTTCCTCTGATGTGTGGTCTCTTAACTTTCAAAGTTTTTGTGATTCCATTTATGTCTGATCGGTTGTTCAATTTCTTAATTTTGTGATCAGTTGTAACCAAGATGATAGGTTATCCTTTGGATCTGATTGCAGTATGGTAATGAGGGTTCCTCTGTCATCATTTGGTTCTGGTGCAAATTTTTTGCAGATAATAGATAATTGTTTGCAGATAAATTCATGAGTAGATATGTAGTGTACATGCAAATTTTCATCCTAGAACCATAAGTCATAGAGCTTAACTGCTTTTTCTGCATGATTGGAAATTGAAACGTGCAATGTTGAGTAGGATCATAGAGGGTTTAGCTAGAAGGCGTTTGCATCTAAGCATAATGTGATGAATTTTTATCCATTCAGTCAATGTCTTTTCCCTTCAACATCTAGGAAATTGTGAAGTATCTGTGAGATTTTACTTTTCAGAAGGGAGTGTGCACCTAGCACTTGTGTGGATATCCTTTTTGTTCCTTTTATCATCATGTTGCAGTTAAGGTTTTCAACGTTGCTGATGTTAGCAGAAAGCATTGCTTTGACATTTTGTCAATCTTCGTGATTCTCTTTAAATAACTTTAGTTTAATATGGTACAACCATTGGCAATAGAAGTCAAAATTTCAATCGCTGCTGTGGGATAAGATGCTTGCTGCAGTAATAAGAAATGTTTTAAGAATACAAACTTATGATCTTTGCAAGTAGCATTGTTGAATCAGATGTGCTGAAGAGTGCATGGGAATCAACATGAATGCTTGAATTAACAAGCAACAAGTTGTACCCTTTTAAGTCATAATAAAAATGCTTGTGAGGCAAATCTAGTAAGCAGAAGCACAAATGACGAAGTTACATTTCACTTCAATCGTTTATACTGCAGGTACAATGATTGATTTTGTAGGAATGCTATGCTAGCATTGCTGCTTCTGCTGTTTCTACTTTTTTGCTTTTGCTTATTTTTTTCTGCAATCTTAATTAATTGATCAGTAATGTGGTATAATTGTATGTGCCCCTTCTATCATGGTTGATGATTGGCCCTTCATTCATGATGAAAGTGAAGCTACTGCCTCTCCAACCGTCAAGAAAAGGTTATCTGCTTGTATGAAATCATTAGCTACATCTGCTTTTTTCAGCTTTTCTATGACCTCAGCCAGAGGATTCACCAAGACAAGCTGTTACATGAATTAGTCACGGTTTAGATTTAAGACATATCTATCAAGGCGTGTAAACAAATAGAGTATTATGTATATGTGAGAGTTTAGCATCCTTGCCTCAACGTCCTTATTTTCCAGTGTTGCTTTCAACTCCTTGAAAAGTGAGATTCCACTTGTGTCAATGGCGCTCACAGCTGACAATTTCAAAGAGATTTGATGCGTATTACTTTTCTGATTGGATGATTAGTTTGCATGGTATGAAGGTAGATGAAATGTATGTTGAGTAATATGCTAGAACATAGATTGTCAAAATAATGCTGGGCAAACAACTCAAACCTACTTCATTGTTGTATGAAAATATTCAGTCTTACAAGTGATTTATGTACTCCTCGACTTGCTAATTAAGTGAGATAGGTGCACGCATGGAACTTAGATGGACATGTATGTTGAAAATGAAGGTGAGAACTCCCATAGATTACAGCAGGAATTTGATTATTTTAGGTGTATTATTAGCCCTTTTCTTGTCCAGGACAACAATACAATAATAAGTTATAAAGAACATAAACAGAAAAGTTTTATCATTAGAAAAATGATCCCCAGCAATTATGAATCAAGTGACAGAGAGTAACAGAGCTTATATGAGAGATTCCACCTTTGCTGAATTAAAAACTCATGAAGTTACCTGACATTTCCAGGATTAAAAATCGAAGGCTTGAGTTTTCCTTTATGTTATCTTCTTCGTCTTCAATCCATCGTAATGTCCTAATATGACATGCCAATGGTTGAGTAACTGAGGAAACAATATCAATGTACCAAAATAAAATTTACATTATAAAATTTTCTAAGCTGAAACTAACCTCTCGTTGAGATATGTGATGTTAGCAAAGTTGATGGGAGCTTCAATGCTTAATATAAGAAAACCAGGTATTCTTACAGCTTCCTTATATTGGTGAAGATCTCTATATATGTCCGTCCCTGGTATATTCCCCAACATTACTGTTTTAGGCCTAGTAATTTGCAGGAGTATCCTTAAAGTTGATAACCCAACCTGATTAATAGCATTGTCATCCCTTGTCAAAATCAAAGAGAGCTTTTATATTTTGTTCTACTTGCAAAGAAAGGTCCTATAAGCTTCCATACTTAAAATTTCTCTGGATTCTAGTCACTCCCTTTTAAAATGCAGAGATATGATTTATGCAAAAGAACTTGGTCTTGTTGGCCAAGGACTACAAAGCTTATGTCAAATTATGAGTATCAAGGGAATTAAGACCTTTATCTAGAAAATTTAAAATATTATTGTAGGTATCATACATAAAAGCATATCCATAATAATGTTCACTAGGTGAGCATTGTGAGCAAAAACTGAAGAAATCCAGGAACTTACTGCAAAAGCAAGGCCTTGCTGGACAGAGATAAAAGTAACACCCAAGAAAGCAGTCAACATCACAATGAAATCGAATTTGTCTATGCTCCAAATGTGACAAGCAGCAGGGATATCAATGAGGCCAATTACTGCTGTGACTATGATTGCACCCAACACAACATTAGGCGTGTATTGGAACAATGGCATAAGAAAAAGGAGTGTCACCAAGACTGTCACAGACATCACTACATTTGAAGCTGCTGTCTTTGCACCTGCGTTATTATTAACAGCAGATCGAGAGAAAGCACCTGAAATTCATAGTTTAAAGGTATAAATATGTGCTTCTGACATCAGCAGTCAATCTTATGCTTCATTATCCTTCAGGAAAGCCTTTGGAAAGGTTTTTAGGTCACAAATGAGAACCTGTTGTAACATAGCAGGAAGTGAAGGAGCCAACCACATTCATAAACCCAATTGCCATCATTTCTTTATTTCCATCCACTTTGTAGTTTCTGAGAGCTGCAAATGTCCTTCCTACTGCAATACCTTCCTGTATTAAAAAATTTCACTTATTTATTAATGCCACCAATAAAACAAATTATTATTGAATAAACAATATGCTGCTGCTTCTTCTATGTATATTTTTTTTGAGTAATCTCAAGGGTATCCTCCAGCCGAAACAAAAGACTAATTCCCATCGAATATTGTTAGACCCTTTCAGGGACGACTCTCCCAATTTTATTTTTTTTCATTCCCCATACTTGAATTCAAGACCTCTGATTAAGGGGCCTAGGCTCCTTACCACATGTACCAAAGGAGCTTGGTACAAAGGAGCGAGAGTTTGCTTCTTCTCAAGAGTAAGGGGCCGAGGCTTCTCAAGAGTTTGCTTCTTCTATATATTTGTTACAGAGGAAGTTGGAAAAAGATAAAAGAAAAATGTTAAACTTACAGTGAGGGATAAAATGCCAGTGATAAGCCCAGTTTTCATGACTAGACCTAGGTGACTTCCATGAAAGCGCAACATATCCCATGAAGGAGGATTTATTCCTTCTTGCAATTTTCCAATCTAACAACAACATAAGCAGGCAGCAGTTAATTTGTTTAGTATTTATAAGCTGAAGGTGATAGTAACATATTCCATTTTTCAAAAGCTGCTAGACTGATGATGATTTTGGGGTGGAAGCAGTGACTTACTACACTGATGCCATGATTTTGAGCCTTAATTGCAAAAACCAAAAGAGTAGAGATGATGACAGACATGAGAGGAGCTCCAGCTGAGACCCAGAATAGCTTTGGTTTCCTCATGCTCTGCATGCATTTATTTCAATTTGAGTTAGTCAATATTACCCTGCACTCATTGTGAGAGAAGTTGCATATATATATATATATATATATATATATATATATATATATGGTTGAGGTTATATTTACAAACTCTTACAAATTATACTATATTCTTCTAGGAGAATACAAACTTTTGCAAACTACACTATGTTCTCTCGGGAGAACATAGTGTAATTTGAAAAAAAATTTAAAAAAGTTTGTAAACGGATCCTTCCCTTATATATATATATGAGGAAAATATGTGTCATTTTAAAGGATGTAAAGTTGTGTCATTTTAAGAGAGAGAGAGAAAGAGATAGATAAAGGAGGACAGAGAGTTGACAAAAAAAAATAAAAGTGTGAGCCCCACCTCTTTGTGAGAGTGAAAAGATATAAGTTGTGTTATTTAAAAGGATAAACATTTTTTCTATATATTTATATATATGAGAATGATCTGTTTACAAAAGTTTGTAAATGTAACCCTCCCCATATACATATACAAAAGTTTATAAATATAACTCTCCCCCTATACGTATACAAAAGTTTGTAAATATAACTCTCCCCATATATATATATACATATATATATATATATATATATATATATATATATATATGTATATATATATATGGGGAGATTTATATTTACAAACTTTTGTAAACGGATGATTCCCTTATTTATATATATATATGTCTGTCTGTATGCAAGAAAGTAAGGTTGTTCTCTGAAATGCATCACAGAAACATGGTTTGTCTTTTTAAACACTCAGTGGCAATGAAAAGATCTTCCAATTAGTCTAACATTTTAAACAATTTGAACATGGAAAAATCTTGAATTTTATATATCCCATTTTTAATTACAAAGTCGTTAATGGGTACTTTCTGAAATGTAGCAGGTAATTGTTATTAATGCAACAAACCTTTACATGAACATTAAAAAAAAGGCTGCAGTTTGCTTTTAATTAAAAATAATAATAATAATGTTAGTAATAAAATATTATGATTAAAATGTATATCACATACAATAGATTCTAAGATGCATTGCGTGACTAAATCTTTGGTCAATAGAGTGGTTCGTGCATATCTGTAGTGAACCCACTATTTCTTATCTCTTTATCCGATCTTCTAAGAATTGAATATTAAAAATTTAATTAAAAAAAATTGACAATTAAAAGATATTACTAATTAAAAGAGATTATTTAATTAGAAATAATAAGGATGGGAGGACAGAATTAAATCCCTCAGTGGTTAAAGTCTATGTTCAGAAATATATTAGGCTAACAATTTTTTTGGGACTAGTTTTGTAAAGTTTATATAAAACAAGGACTACTTTAAGTGGGATTTTAGATCAAATGCATTGCCTTGTTAGAAAAATTGTTTTTATTTTTTATTTGGCAATAGTTCAGCTTCCAGCCATGCACACACATCTACTAATTTAACTTCCACGCAATCAAAACATGCTTGGCATAATTAGAATTTGAATATGTGACCATGTAATCACTTACATATTACATACTTATCTATTATTAGATTTATTTTGGGATTAAAAAATCCATTTTAATACTTTAGTCATCATTTTTTAAGAAAGGAGATTGTTTTTCACAGCCCATCTAAATTTTTTTTATTAAGCCAAGTTTGTTCTGAGTGATATATTCCTGTGTGACACACATGATTTTATCTTCAAAAAATGCTATAGTGACACATTTTTAGGACTTTTTTTTTTTGGTAATAAATTTTAGCACTCTTTTTAATACTTTCTTTGTTAAGATATAAAATTTCATATTGGTTTTACTAAATAATCTCTCTATTTATTAGAGACCATATACGATTTCACCCTAAATTGAAAAAAATATATATTAAAAAGAGAGTATCCAAATACACAGATACATGCACGCACTCCCATGCATGAGCCATTAAATTAAAAGTTTATATCAATCATATTTACAAACATTAACAAAATATTACATTTACATTTTAAAGTTTTTTAGGTGAAATTTCACGCTAATTCTACTATTAAAAAGTGGGCTAAGATGTCTACCAAAAAAAAAAAAAGTGGGCTAAGATGATTTAGTAAAACCAACACGAGGTATAATATAAGTAAGAAGTAAGAACAATATTTTACTCAGGAAAGGGAGAATAATTAATGATAACTATTTAATTTTATGTGAGTGGTGGTAATTAGAAGTTATTCAAAAGTTGCATGATCACTTAAAATTGTCACATAAACTTGATCATACAACTTAAGATGTATTCTTTTGGTTCTCACTTATTTAACATGTTCCCTATATATAATAAAAATTATTATTATGTTTACCAAAAAAAAAAAAAATTATTATACATATTTTTTACTTTTTTTAGCCAAAATCAATATGCGTCAATTACATTCTCATTTCCGATAACAAATATATATATATATATATATATATATATATATTGTGATTCTTATATATAAATTGGTTCTGTATAATTAGCACTTTATAAAAAATAAAAATAAAAATAAAAATTATGGTAAAGTCATAGTAGATGGGACCACTGGTTATAGTTTCCATGCACCATAAAAGAAAAGCCGTACGGGGTTCAAGCTATACTGGAATGAACTTGAAGCTAACCAGACCATGATTGTGAACCAAATGTGTCAGATTGTGGCATGTTGTGTAACACTGGGGCTAAGGGGCATCCAGGTGTTTGATAATTGGAGCCCGTGAAACTATACCATAATGAAATACTGTCTTAAATCTTAATGACCTTGTCCTATTTCTCAGAGGTTAAGTGGCCTTTTCAAAAAGGAACAAGGGTATGCTTGCACACAGAAAATTGCATAAGGGTGACTTAAAATGGTTAGCAGCTGGTAAAAGAAATTTAGTAAGGACTAAAATAACGTACAAGGTGTCTTGCTAGTAGTAGAAGCACCAAGAAGCAAATTCCCATCAATATCGTTTGCCATGACCACTGCATAAAAACCAGAAATAACTACTTTATAAGAGAGAATATAGAGATAAACTCCATTTTAGCCTAAAGAGAAGAATTGGGGTTGCAATTAGAATTATGTTTATATCTTGTGTGTGCACACATGTGTCTGTGTGAGCCAGGAAGGGCCAAAAATTAAGGAGTAACCTCATGTGTATTGTGAAAAACTGAACTCATAACAGGAATCAGGCCCATCTGCTTAGTGAAATGTGTGATTCCAAGGAGACTCTTGAGCTGTTGCAAAGACACAATTATAGCAGCTCCAGCCATGAACCCAATAAGGATTGCCTTGGATAGAAAATCAATGATAAATCCTAGCCTGCAATCATTAACAACTTATCTTATATATTAGAATGATTCTTATACTTTTTCAGATAGGAAAAAAAAATGTAAATAAATATGAAAGGGATATTACCTTAGGATTCCTAGAGAAGCTTGAAAGAGACCAGCAAAGAATGTTGAAGTAAACGCTAGTTGAAGAAACAGAACTGGGTCTGCCGTGGGAGACACTTCCTGTCTAAGCATGGATCCCAACACAAGAGAAGCAATGGAAACAGGTCCTACTGCTAGGTCCCTTGAGCTTCCAAGAATAGCATAAACAAGTGGGGGAACAAAACTAGAATCTGAAATATTCAAGACCAACTCATGAGAATATATATATAACATGAATTATAGCACAAGCTGAGGAGAGAAATCAATACACTCACATAGTCCCACAATTGGAGGAAGATTTGCAAGCTTAGCATAACTGATTCCCTGAATGAAAACAAAGTCCATAATTGAATAAAAGAAGCAAGTTCAGATAAATAATAATTTTCATGACTAAGAAGCAGAGAACTTGATGACAAACAAACCTGAGGGATGGCCAAGCTAGCAATAGTGAGGCCAGAAACAAGGTCAGATTTAAAGAGTTTGAAGCTGTAATTAGGACCCCATTGAAGAATAGGGAACACATATTGAGCTCCGAGGAATATTTTTCTCTGAAGTGGTTGTCCCTTGAATTGGCGCAGAGGATCATCAGGGAAAAAAGTTTCCTTGAGCCTGGCCTTGAGTTTCTGTAGGGTGCTCTTGTGGGGTGGTGGAACAACTTGGTGTATTTCCATGGTCATTTCTACGCAATGAGAATGCATGCTACTTGCATTAGGCTCCATTAAAGAGAACAGAACTATATTGGAAATGATTGATATATAGCTTCTTGTGGTTTGAGTGATGCTTCCTTTTATGTGAGCCTCCTCGACCTACCCCATTAATCAACACCTATGCAAACCGCTAGAAAACAAGATACTAAAGTACAAAAGGATAACAACAATAAATAAAGAGATATAATTTCAGAAATCAGAAAACGAGAAGGTACAGCAGGAGCAGTGCCAGTATACGGTTCAGTTAATATATTCTACGTATATAATCTCCTCATAAATTTGGGCACATTTCATTTCCAACTAGAAAAAAAGAGGTCCCACAACATTTTTTAAGTCTTGTTAAAATTTCAAAATCACTTATAGCACCCTCTATTAAGAGTCAAAATGTGGTAGAGTGAAATCATCACTTATAACATTCATCTTCACTCAGAAATTACTTACACGGGGAACATCATTAGCAAAATGATTTTGGCTCACATTCGTACCAACATGACGTAGTTCTATGATGAGTTTTCGTGGCATCTTTGTTTTTATACAGTTTTTGTCTCAATAATTGCCGTATTTAAGAAGGAATTTTGCTTTTTTAGTTTTCAGTATCTCAACACAATAAAGCCAAACAAATTAGGCCCGCTGTTTGGTTCCTATTTTTGCTACTTGCATTGATTATGTTTTACTTTTATATATATATATATATATTTAATAGGAACATGATCCGTTTACAAATTTTTTTGAATTTTTTTACAATTTACACTGTCTTCTCCCGGGAGAACATAGTGTAGTTTGTAAAAGTTTATATTCTCCCGGGAGAATATAGTGTAATTTGTAAACAAAAAAGTTTGTAAATATAACCTGCCCTTATTTCATATCCTTAGTTTAGGGTTTTTCTTCAATCATATAAATGTTTTTTTTTAATTCAGATAAAGTTACGTATAGTAAACATATTCTTAGAATTTTTATTTATGATGAATATATTTATATATTGACAGTAGAATATCTTCCGGCTCTTAAGTTTTAATAACCAAAAATATCTGAATTCTTTATGTACATGAAATTATTTGGTTAAATTTTTTTCAAGTAAAATAATTAGTCCATATTTAATTGTAATTAATCTTATACATATAATGTAGATATATTTTTTAACTTTATATATATAATTTCATAACGAAAATGTTATTATATTTATTCTCACATAATAAACGAATTTTGTGAGAACATGAAAAAAAAATTTATAATTGTTGCATGGACCTTTAACAAAATAATTTTATAAGTCAATCTTACTTATACTTCTGGAAAAAGTGCTTCTTTCGTAGATAAATTTATCTCACGCGATTCAAAATCATATCGCTTTAAGGTTTGGAGAAAAAAAAACATGGCATTTTGAAAATTTTGTTTTTCTTGCAACTTGAATTTTTTAAAATGTCCTGCATTTTTTCCCTCAGACCTCAAAACAATGTTATTTTAAAGTTTAGAATAGATAAAATTGTTTTTGGTAATATGCTGAGTTCTGAGAAGTTTAATGGTATCATTCCATGGCATACCATATTTGCAACTACTTGTTGGATGGCTTGGATTTGGAGGAATGAAAAGATTTTTGGTGGAACAAACTTCCAGCATCGTTATAAGAAATACTCAGTGGAATCTAAAGCTCATGATTTTCAAGAAGTTTTCCATCTTGCTAGGAAGAGTCATCTAATGCGCACCAAGTCTAGCATTCTGGTCTGTTGAAATCCTTCAGAAGCTGATTGGGTGAAATTCAACTCGGACGGAGCTGTAAAGGGTAACTCGAGTTTGGCGGCTTGTGGAAGAGTTTTTTGTAAAGCTTCTAGTCAATGGTTAAATGATTTTTCTTATAGAATTGGAGTTTGTAATGCTTTAAATGCTGAGTTTTGGGGTATTCTTAAGGGTCTTGAATTAGCATGGGAATTTGGCTGGAGGAAAATAATTATAGAAAGTGATTCGTTATCTACTATCACTTTGCTCACCAATTCTGGTGATGCAACCCGCGAGAGTTATTTGATTTCTCGGATATAGGCATGGATTGCAAAGGAATGGACAATTCACTTTAGGCATACGTATAGAGAAGGCAATAATATTGCAGATTGGTTGGCTAACTATCACATAGTTAATTCTGATGGTCCTGACATGTGTAGGTTCAATTCCCCTCCCCTGGTATTGAGTTCCTGTTTAACGCTGATTTAGCGTCTGTTTGTAGACCTCAGACTATTTCTATTGTGTAATTTTATCTTGTGCTGTGGGTTTTCCCCCTCAGCTTACCAAAAAAAAATTGTTTTTGGTATGAGAAACACTAAATTCTATTTTTTTTTAATTTTTTATATTATAATTTTTTTTTAAAAAATTGTTTACATTATATGTAAACAATTTATAATATATTTATAACTCAAATAATAGTCACGGTATCAATAGTTATTCTTACTTAAAACAATTTTGCAAATAATTTGATAATTAATAATTAAGAGTGTTATTATATACATTTTAATGTAGTTTTTCATATAGATAATTCAAACATGATTTTCAATTCAATAAATATGATTTTATTTCACAATGCATTTAACTTATTTACATTTACAAGCAATATTATACAAATGTTAGCTTTCAAACGGATTGTTGGGAAAACTCAATTATTCAAAGTTTTTAGTTTAATTAATTTGTGAAATCTCTTTTAGTAATATCATTGCAAAACTTATTATTCCATCTAATAAATTAATTCAGCATCAATTAAAAATCAAAATTTAGTTACGAATGTATCTCATCATATAATAAATAAGATCTCTTTTTACTAAATTATCCTTACAAATTTATAAATATTTTAATATATTTTATATTAACTTTATTAGCATAAATAAAATGAAATTATATTATCAATTAAAAAAAAATTCAAATAAAGTTATACCGATTATTAAATACACTTTTATTCAGAACTTATTGTATTAAGATTCAAAAGATAATAAAAAAATTCTACATTTATTCATGCATATCTTTATTTTTAAATTTAAGACTAATATATGTATTTTTAAATTTATTAAAAAATAATAGAATTTGATTGTCTTGAAACTCTTAAAAATAATAAAATAATAAAATACAATACAAAAATAGAAAAGATGACAAGTTAAAAAATATAAAGTATAAAAGGAAAATTCATAAAAACCAAATAAAATAGTCTAATTAAGAACAGCTATCTTAATAGAATAACTTTAATATATAGATGGGGAACGAGAATATTCGTTCATGATATATGTTTCTTTTTTCTGTCTCAATGCAAGAAATAATGCCATGTAGCCAATTCCATGCATGGCACGCTTGTATATGTTATAAATGTTCTAATCGGCAATGCACCGTAACATTAGAGTTCCTGTTTTAATGATTCTAATAACTAGCCTATTTAGCACGTATCTTATCACGTTTCATCTGTTGTAATTCCTAATTGTTTATTTACAATTATTATTACTTACTCAATATAGTTTTAAATTTTTTTAACTAAATATTGGCACAAATTAAAGTTTAAGTAATCATATTTCTATTTATTTATTTGATTTAATGTACAATAATTTGAAACATTAAATTTTTTCATAAAACATGCATAGCAATTAACAGTGTCAACATTATTATATATCATAAAGGAGTATTTATTATATCACACAAAATAATTTACGTGAATGCTTCACAAAAGATGCGATGACAGCCACATATATACCCACTTAGTCCAAAAACAACTAACTGAAATCACACTTACCTGATAAAATGCAAATGCCTTTAAATTGGTTTTCTATTGCGTGTGTTGTTTTATGACAATAATTTCGTAGAATAGTATCTTTGTTATCTTATTTACGATTGTATGATTATTAATTAACCACATATAATATTGAGTACTATAAAGCTTATAATTCTAGAATTTTTTTGTAGTTGCTTAAGAGCTGCAACTACTTAAGGAAGGAAAGAGTTGAACCAAGATTTATTGACCTTTGGAAATCTTAAATGCATGTCTCACCGAGTATTGGGAAAGAAGAAAAGGATTATCTCGTTTCATAGCCAACAATTAGATAGAATAAAGAAAGGAAAATAAGGTCGGTCAAGTGTTTGATGAAAAGATCTGTACCTTTCTGCAAAGGATAAGCATGGGGAGACATCTAAGTCTCTAAACACGACCAAACATATATGACAACACATGACAAAAGGCACTAACGTGCTATTGCAACAGCATGGTCGTAATTCCCCACCCCTACTCCTAGCTATGGCAATCAAAATTTTCATACATTATTATGTTCTTGTTTATAATAAACGAGAGATAGAGAAAGAAGAAAAACAAGTTTTGTTAGCTAAAGCAAGAAGAAAAGCACATTTCTCGGAGCCTGACTTGTAATCTTTTTGCTTATTCATTTTTTAAGGGCTAGCAACCCGAAATTGTTGTTTCTATTGGAGGCAACCTATATATATGCAAACATTCCACCATATACTTTCGTCTTGTGTTGTTTATTCTTTCATGCTAAATGGGTACGTGAATTGGCGAAAAAAGTCCTTGCACATATTATTATGCAGATATACAAAATAAAAAAAAAATATTAACTAATAAGATTAGGAATATAAGTTTATATAGAAATATGTTTGTATATATATATTATAGCTTATATTCTCAATTGATTGCATAAGAGTCGTGCAAAGCCAAAATACATGTATCGATCTAAAGTTTTCTCAAAAAATGGAATCTGTCGTTGTCTTTGATGACCAATGCTATTCAGTCTTCTCGTGCGAGGACAACCCACGTTAAGCAGATTGAAGGAACATGTAAGAGATTCTTACAGATTATATATTATTCAGTGTTCACGTGTGGTTAAATTAATGAAGGAATCTCATTAATAAGTTAAATATATTTTCAAGGTGAAAAGAAAAGATCAAAACTATAAAACTAATGCTTTCCTTTGCTTTAAATTCTGAAAAAAAAAAGTGTCCTTATGACACTAGTTATGAAAAACATTTATTAGTTCAGTAACTATCATTGTTAAGTCATACAGCTTACGGAGGAATAAATTTTTGGTACTACTGTTGCACCAAGATTCAGTGCATCTCACCAATAAGAGCATTACACATTATAGGAGAGAAAAAAAAATTGTCAGAGAAAATAAAACTTTAGCTGACATGTAATATTTTTATTGGTGGGATGTACTGAATCTTTGGTGCTACAGTATCACCAAAGATTTGTTCCTTACAGAGACATAAACTAGGTAAAATCCACACATTTTAGAAGGACTAGTTAACTTATTATTGGGTCATGTATTTTACTTTTAACTTCATTTTAGCACAAATTGTTGTAATTAATTTTCTTTCACGTTAAACTAAAGTGGAAGGTTAATTGTACTTCAAAATCCGCCATATGGAATGTTTCGTGTTTCAACAATAGAAAATCTATTTACTGTAAGCAATTTAATCAGTAATTCATGATTCATGTTCAACAGTAATCAGTCAAGAACATGACATAGGATCTTTAGAATTCATGAGTTTCACACAAACATACATTTGTCCATAATTGCGGAAGATCTTTAACAGTAGAATGCTTTCTCTAAGCCTTAACCCTTTCACCGTTCTTGTACCTTCTTTGATAGGGATAGGATACAACTTTTCTAGGCAGACTCAGAAGGACGTTTGTTTTCTATCAGATACCCTTATATGAAAACTGACCATATAAACTATTATATAACTGGCCTATCACAGTTATTTCTAATTAACTTCCCTTAATGCGAAACGTCAAAACGTCAATTACCATTAATGCGAAACGTTACCATAATGCAAAACGTTAAAACATCAATTATCATTAATGCGAAGCGTTACCATAATGCAAAACGTTAAAACGTCAATTATCATTAATGCGAAACGTCAATTACCTTAAAACCTCTTTTATTATTAATCAAACCAATTGACACACATCACACATGAGACACAAATAGTTTTACATTCTCCCACTTGCCTCATGTCATAAGGTGTCCCTTCATGATTTAATTAACATTAACTTTAATGCGCATTTACTAGGCTAAAGGTTCCATACATTGACGTCATCATAATTCATTATTAGAAATAAAATCAACATGAGTCATGGCGGTTGTATGCTATCAAGTCGGCATAGTCCCTTCCATGTACTACTATATTGACTCTTCTTCCTAACATGATACTTTAATAGGAAGTGTACATTATGTCCAACAATAATGTCTTCATAACGGACCATAATTATTTTCAATATCATCACATATACTTGCATGCATTCATAAATTGAAAATAAGACAATATCAGAAACATATATTCATCAATGAGCTCAGAGTGTCAACATTTAATGCATAACTATAATTTTTCATCATTCACTAGATGACATAATGCCCATTTTACGTAGTAAATGTCTTGGGCGATAGTCCCTTCGTCAAGGGATCAACTAACATAAGATCGATGCTAATATGCTCTATTGACACTCTATGTTTCTGAACATCTTCTTTAACGGCAAAGTACTTTAATTCCATATGTTTAGCACCTTTGGAACACTTGTCGTTTTTAGAAAGAAGACTGCTGCGGAATTATCACAATAAATTTTCAGCGGCTTTTCAATATTGTCGACCAATCCAAGCCCTGAAATAAAGTTCCGTAGCCATTTAGCCTGAATCGTGGCTTCAAAGCATGCCACAAATTTAGCTTTCATAGTGGACGCAGCTATTACAGTCTGCTTTGCACTTTTCCATGATATAGCTCCTTCAGCTAAAAAATACAGGTAACCACATGTAGACTTTCTTGTGTCTACGCATCCTGCAAAATCCGAATCTGTGTATCCAATAACTTCAAGGTTGCTAGACCTTCTATAAGTAAGCATGTGACCTTTAGTTCCTTGCAAATATCTTAGAACTTTCTTTGCAGCTTTCCAATGATCCATACCGGGATTACTTTGGTATCTACCCAACATCCCAACTGCAAAGCTAATATCTGGTCTCGTACAAGTCTGAGATACATTAAGCTCCCAACTAATGATGCATACGGAATTGCTTCCATTTCTTTTCGTTCCAATTCACTTTAGGACATTGTAAGAGACTAAACTTATCTCCTTTCTGAATTGGAACTGGAGACGATGAGCAGTTTTCCATTCTGAATCTCTCTAGAACTTTATTAATATATGCTTTCTGAGACAAACCTAACAGTCCTTGTGATCTATCACGGAATATTTCTATTCCTATCACATAAGTTGCCTCACCCATATCTTTCATTTCAAACTTACTAGAGAGAAACTTCTTAGTCTCAGTTAAAAGACCAAGATCGTTAGTTGCAAGCAAAATATCATCAACATACAGAACCAATAAGATGAACTTGCTCCCATTGATCTTCAGATATATACATCGATCAACGATGTTTTCTTTAAATCCAAAGGAAACAACAGTATCATTAAATTTAAGATACCATTGTCGTGAAGCTTTTTTAAGTCTGTATATTGACTTCTTAAGTTTGCACACCATGTGTTCTTTACCCTTTTCTATGAACCCCATTGGTTGGTCCATGTACACATCTTCATCTAAATTTCCATTTAAAAAGGCAGTTTTCACATCCATTTGGTGTAACTCTAGATCATAATGAGCCACCAATGCCATAATAATTCTTTAAGAATCCTTCTTTGAAACTGGTGAGAAAGTTTCTTTATAGTCAATGTCATCTTTCTGAGTGAATCCCTTTGCAACTAGTCTGGCCTTGTAACGTTCCAAGTTACCATGAGAGTCACGTTTGGTCTTAAAGACCCATTTACAACCAACTCTCTTGCACCCTTCTGGTAACTCAACAAGATCCCAGACCTTGTTCTGTTCCATAGATTTCAACTCATCTTTCATAGCATCTAACCACTTATCACCATTTTCACCATTCATGGCTTGTGAAAACATTACTGGATCATCCTGAATACCCATGTCAAATTCAGACTCTTGTAGATATACCACATAATCATTAGAAATAACAAGTCTCCTTTCTCTTTGAGATCTTCTTGATGCTATTTGTTGTGGTTCTTCTACTATGGGTTCATTCGGTTCATCAACAATGATTTTTTCATGAATAGTGGGATCATTAACTTGTCCTTCATTATTATTGATTGGTTCAATAGCATAAGGAACAATAACTTTACTAGAGCTACAAGGTAATGGAACTTGTACTCTCGCTTCATGAATATCCACTTTACGTGGTGTTTCACTCCCACTAACTTCACCATTCTCAATGAACCTTGCATTTCCAGATTCAATAATCCTTGTAGTATGATAAGGACAGTAAAATCTATACCCTTTCGATTTTTCTAGATAACCAATGAAATAACCATTGATTGTCCTTGCATCCAGTTTCTTTTCTTGCGGATTGTAGTATCTAGTTTCTGCCTGACAACCCCAAACATGCAGGTGTCTTATACTAGGTTTCCTTCCAGTTCAAAGTTCAAAAGGAGTCTTTGGAACTGACTTACTAGGAACCCTATTCAATAGGTACATGGCAGTTTTTAGAGCATAAGTCCACAATGAAACGGGTAAAGAAGAATTACTTAACATACTCCTAACCATATCCAGTAAGGTCCTATTACGCCTTTCTGATACACCATTCTGTTGCGGTGTACCGGGCATTGTGTATTGAGCACAAATACCACGCTTTTCCAGAAATTTAGCAAATGGGCCCGGATGTTGTCCACTTTCATCATACCTTCCATAATATTCACCACCCCTATCAGACCTGACAATCTTCACCTTTCTGTCTAATTGCCTTTCAACTTCATTAATATAAATCTCCAAAGCATTTGCAGCTTGAGACTTATCATGCAGCAAATAGACATAGCCATAATGTGAATAATCATCAATGAAAGTGATAAAATATATATTTTTTTCTTTATTGAAGGCATTAACATCAAACGGACCACATACATCAGTGTGTATAATTTCAAGAAGCTGAGTGCTCCTTGTGGCTCACAAGTAAGCGGAACACTCATTAATTAAGGTACGTTTAGTACCAACATTATGATGCAGAGTCATAAGTGTTTCAGCATAAAGATTATCAAGACATAATTTATATAATCCATCACATAAAGTACCATTACCAATCAAATGATTGTGCTTGTACAAACTGAAACTACCACTACCAAATTTAAAAGAGTATCCAGCAACATCAAGTTTGAAATTGAAACTCAATTCCTAGATATACTAGGGACATACAAAGTTTCACATAAGTCCAAATGATATCCACTGTCGAGAATTAAACGATACGTCCCAACAGCTTCCACCGGAACTTTCACTCTATTGCCCATAAAGACAAACTTTTCATTTGGCCTTGTGGATTTTAGAAGAAGAGGCCTCATTCACTTTAAGGGGTCCTCCTCCTCCTCCTTCTTCTCATGCATCTTACCTTTATACTTTTCAGCTTCTTGATGCTTTACATAATTGACAGAATGATTTTAATAACATG